>NW_013525336.1:0-37501 GCF_000836215.1 Papilio polytes | reverse complement strand
CCTTAAATGTAACATGCGCACAACGAACTTGACCTTGAGAGGAAAAGATCGAAACAGTATAAATGTATTTTATTAGCTTTCCGGTTGCAAATATATGTGTAAAACAATACAATACATCATCGTATCAAAAAACACTTCTTGTAATTTGAAAACTGCGTCTATTTTAAATTGAATATAGTGCTGACTGAAAGGTTTTTTATCGACTTCAAGGAAACTTCCTCATTTCGATTGGTATTTCTATTTATGTAACACAACGTTTACGCTGCGATTCACAATCCGATTTTCTTTTAGCTTAATGTGGAATAGCTGCCATTTGGTCCCACCATTTTCAAAATAAAAACTATTCTACTGGAACTCAAAAACTACTGTTTTTGAGCACTCAAACACTGTAAGAACAACTCAATACCAGTAGTTTGTGAGTGTTTCTTAAAAAAACGTGCCAAAAGAAATGTTTGTCTTGAAGTCTATCTACTTAAACCAAATGTTTATACAATAAATTAGATTCCGTAAACGCATGTAATCTGATTTCGCCCCTTTTTGTAGGCGATGACGTCATCCCCGTTGACCCCGCAAGTGCTGGGCCCCGTGACGCAGTCGACGCTGGCGCAGCGCCGCATTGGCCCGCAGCGCCGCTTCCCGCACACGCAGGTATAACGTATACCACAAAATACCTATTAAAACAAAGAGGTTAAGAAATATATAGACAATTCACTTGAGACATTTTTCACATGCGACATGTCAATATAATTAATTGTAATCATGGATATACTACTAGAACAACAGGATTGAGCTGTTGTCGAAAAATTGACGGCGAGCGAGACCCCAATAATTAACCCTTCTATCCCTATCTGGCAATGGTGACCATGTTAAAATATGATTTTAGGACAAATATACAAAAATCTTGTTTTTGTTGTCTGGTTACTTGATTATTACTTCAGATAGATTTTAAAGTATTAGTGTTATCATTAATGTATTTTTTAAAAACAATCCAAAAACACATAATTCTAAATCAGATATTGCTAAATAAAAGTTTTGTAAAGTTTATGCCACAAACTTATCTTATTCCTTATATCTTAAATCTGAAATTAAAACAAAATTGTTTTAATAGAGAAGGGCAGAAATAAATGTATAAGTGTTTCAAATTATATGTTCTTGAACTAGAATTGGATAGTCATGCATGGTCACCGTGTTTTGTCAACAGTTTTATAACATGTCAATACAAGGACATGAGGTTGCGTACTGAAATTGATAACTAACATAGTACCTTTAAAGAAAGTACAGATGAAAAAAAAATGTTCAATATGTCTAGTCTATATATTTCTTAAATGTCTTTGTTTTAAAGCCAAAAAATAAGTCACAATTGACACAAAAAAAATGTAAAGAGATGTATAATTTTGTAGCAATTTATTTCGGAAAAATCTTTTCGAGTATTTGTATATTTAATCACAAAATATTATTTATGTAGAGAATTATAAGTAATATTAGAGCGTAATGGATTCATTTGTAATGCCGTTGAAGTTTTTATGTCTATTTTTTTCAAAGCATTTTTAGACAACGGGTTTTTAATGAACATTCCATTTTTTTTTCAAGAATTGTTAAATGTCTTCGTAAGCCCATTGTTTACTAGGATAATTATACACTATGTAGAATATTCGAAAGTTGTCTTCCTGATAAAAGTTACAGATTAAAAATTTATTTTGTATAAAACTGACCCACCTTATAATTTTAGTCCTTTAGTGCCATTACCAAAAAGATTCTTCACGTTTTGGATAAATTAAGAACTGCTTTTATTTTACAATCCGTTATTTTTATACAAGATTCTTGTCGCATTCTTTAATGAATGAAAAATTTAGACAGTATTTTTTTTATTAATCATCATAGAGATGTAAGTTTGAGAGATTTCTTAGATTGTTAAGATTGTGGTTATTTGTAAACTAACATCTACAATGAAAGTAAAGTATATCCTATATGTTTCCGCTTCTAAACGCCTTATTTAATTTAAAAAAGGGCCTACGATTACCGTTTCTTACAAAAGTATAATTCTACTTCCTATTTCAGATCTATTTTATAATATAGGATATAAGTCTAACATTGTCTATTTTGTTATTCGCTTTAAAGATTAATAATAAGTGAAATGATGTACAGTCGCGGAAATCCGTGGTGTTCCACTTTAGGAATAATTACCTTGTTCATTCCGACGAGACAAACTACGCCTCTTCCTACAAATAACTAATTAGACAGTAGTGAGTGCAAACAAAGGGATAATAATAAAAATAACTTTTTATCATTAACCGACATATTTCGTACAGATACATTTATAAGCTGCATTTATAACTCTTGTAGCTATTAAGGAACACCGCCAGTTTCCCCGATTGTACGTGTATATTCCTGTCTTAGTGGTGACATATCTAACGATCAAACAGAATTATTCAAACAAGTCCAAGTGAATAAAAGGTGTAATATATATATTATGAATCAAAATATCTTCGTGTTCCGATTTTATATTGCATTTATCAAACTTAAACCGTCCTTTCTACTCTTCTGAAAGTTATACTGTTATTGTCATTTATATTTCAAATACTGTGTTGAAATCTATACTATCTTTATAAAAAATCGACTGATTGACTTGTTTTCTCCTATTTTATCTAGAATATGATTGTTAAAAGGAGGGAGAATTTAAAATTGCTCTGCGTCAAACGGCTTGCTCAAAACATGACGTTATAACGTAATCGTCCTTGAACTTATTGTTAAAAGCTACTTGTACAAATTGCGAAATACGTAATAATCTTGCGGTTGATGTAGTCAAAAGCCTTAATTATCTCTATTTCAAACTTATTTAGCTTATTCTCTGTCCCCCTAATTGTTAAACTTTGAAGAAAACTACTAGACTATAACCATATTTTTCTAAAGTCCTAAACAAAAAGTAAAAAGCGCAGTAGAAATTTTGATGTATCTTAGATTTCATAAAGGCTTTGCCACCACTAAGTACAGTTTATACAACGTGTTGCACATTCGCATAAGAACAGTATTTTCATACTTTTAAGATAAGTACATAATATATGTAAGAATTTTTTTTGATTTATGTAAACTTTTTGCCTTAACTATTCCGACTCTAATTTTAATCTGTTTGATTTTACCAAAGAACATATTTTTTAAAACATTTATGTTGTAAATTGTAATGTATTGATTTTTAAACTATTGCAAAATTATTACCGGCAATTAAAATCTGCTCTTAGAAAGTTATGGTCAAAATGACCATATAGATTGGCCTTGGTACTTACCATATTACAAGATATTTAAATATCATACAATGTTTTGTACCTGATTCTGTATAGAATTAAATGGTAATGAGGAATTATAACAATACAATCTAAATATCGCACCTTTATAAGGCTGTAATATCAGACTTATTATAAACATGTTTGTGTCATCAATTTAAACACCGAAATTTTCTGAAATCCATAGACAATAAATGACATTAACAGTCATGTAAATTTCTCATTTCTATTGAATTCTAGTACAATTGCAACTTCTGTATTTTATAATGACCATGTGTTATAACACCGAGTGCATAATAATCAGCATATTATTACGATAAAGCGAAGGAATTGATATTTAATACTGTAATTATAATGTTAATGTTACAATTATAATTATTCTTCGATTGAGTGACGTAGGAATTATTGAAATTTAGACGTAAAATGACCTTTCTAGATATAATAAAAAACATATCTGGCTGGAATGCAGTGACCTGTCATTACAATTATTGTATAGTCATATCATTCTAATGATATTTAAATGTTACTACAGTACTACTTAAAACTAGATGTTCTATTTTATGAATGTTTTATTTTACAATGTTTACGCGTTGAAATTAAATGAGATTACACATTTATGGTACACATGCAATGCTTAGTCAAAATGAAACTATAAACTAGCGGAAAGATATAAATACATAGAAGGCTCTAGGGAAATATTCGTCTCATAGATTGACAGTTTGTTTTTACATCGACAAAAAATATTGTTATCTCGCTCTTATTCAAGGAGAATGAAGAGGATGACATGGTTTTTTTTAAGTAAAAGATGTCACAGTACCAAGTGGCCATTTTAATTCACCAAATATAGCGAAATGATCGTTATCCATAGAAATATTAATTTGCAGATGGGTTACCTACCTAAAAGAATGTGCAAATAAAAGATAATTTCCCTTCCTGTGTCTCTGTCCTCAAATCCATCTCCTTTTCTCTTCCTTATAAGAATAGTTGAAAAGGGAAAGAGCACTTAAAGTATGCCTCCGATACGTACACCTGACAGACTCCCATCTTCCATCTGGTCATGGCACACCAGACAAGTAGGCTTAATTCGGTAACAGTATTTTTTTGTATGAGTATTACCTAAATGTTATTAACAAGAGATGTCAAGTCAAAGAAAAGATGCCTATCTGTGTATTTAAATCTTTGATTTATGCTTTTATTTGATAAGCATATGTAAGTATTGTACATGCATAATAATTTTGTGTGCATCTGTATTTTCATATTACTAAGGATATGAAAAATAACTTAGCGAAGGTTAATCACAACAGTTTAGATTTATACCCACAAAATGCACTCAAAAACATTTTTAATCAAAATTAATTAGTGACATATATGGTGATAGTTATTGAAAATATTAGAAAAAAATTAGCGTGCAATAAATTAATTATTGTGATTACTTGTTCTATATTAACATAATAGAGCTTGCTTGCACACTTGTTAATTAATTCTAATAAATATATTTTCTTACTCACTCTCAGTACACAGTTGATGTTACCGTAGATTTTTCTATGACACTAATGTTATTAACTATCTGGTTATGATAATTGTAACCGGTACAGGCTGGACCAGAAAGATAAATATATAAACTATGAAAGAAGTTAATGTGGTGTTAATGTATTATGGATCACATCTGTCTATTTTTCTATCTTTGAAATAGATATCAAATTATGTTACATTAAATTGTTATTGTAGACACATTTGATTACAGAAATAATATATATGTATTGTTGAAATTGCTTTAAAATGTTGTTTTATTTTTGTTCCTGTTCCTTAAATTGTTTAAACTTTTGTAGGATAATATCCTAAATCAAAAAATTGAAAAAGGATTAACTCCCATATGATTGTGTTTTAATGGTGGTAATCTTAACAAGATTTTGAATTTTAAAAATTTAATAGCTAAAGCTGAATAAGAAATCTTGCTTTAAATAAATTTGAAGCTTGAGTTTTGTTTTGTTGCAATAAAAATCATTAATATTTGAATTATATATTTGAAAACTGATAAAATAATTATGAGAAAATATAAATTAATTCAACATTACTTAACATTAACTTGTTTTAATGTAGGTGCTACAACTGAACCTTTTCCTACAACAATCAAAGGTTTATCCTTGTAACATGCAACTTTATCATCATTGGTCTTCAAGTCAGGAGCACATGTCTCAAATATTTTCTTCTTGGGGTTAAGTTGTGCTTCCGGTTCTCTAGGATACCCTTCACATTCCACTAAATCTCCAGGAACAGCATCAGATGGTGGATTTAGGACTTCAACTTTCTCAGGCGATGATGCACACATCACCATTGCTTCAGAAGTAACTCCTCTCATCTGAAAAACAATGCTATTTTGCGTAAGTTTGAAATTTAAACTAATCAAAGGATTATTAAAGCATTTTAATTGTTTAATGTGCTTACCTTGACTGGTTTCAAATTACATAAGACCATTACTAGTTTATCTCTCATTTCATCAATAGGGACATGATTGACTAGCCCCGATACAACAGTGCGAGGTCTTCCCTCACCACAATCTATCTTTTCAACATACAATGAATCTGCATCCGGGTGTTTGTTTATTTCCACAATCTTGCCAATCCTAAAATCTAATTTCCTAACATCTATTATACTATCCGTACTTGGTGCAGGATTCACTTTCTCCTTGATCTTCTTCACTGAATTCTTTTCTTTTTTCACGACTGCAGCTTGTGTCTTCTCAACTTCATTGTCGTTATCTTGGGACTTTTCAACGCTAACTGGAACTGTGTTGCTTTCAGTTATTTCTTTACTTGGCACAGTATACTGCTTTTTTCCATGTGAAATTTCAAGTTTGATTAGCTCATTCTTAGCTTGAACAATTTTCTCCGATAAAACTGAGTTCTCTTTTAACAACTCCTTTATTTTCTCTTCCACTTTGAACTTTTTTATCTCTTCCACCTTTAAGTTAATTACCAGGTTAGTTGTACAATAAGTATTTAAATTATGTTAAATACGTGTAATTAAACAAACCTTTATCCTTAGTTCTGCTAAACGTTTTTCGGCTGTTTCTGCATTTGCCAAAATATTTGAAGAAATTTTAACCAACATGTTTTTCAGAGAGTTACAGCCAATACAAATCATTAGCTATATACTTGTGTAAAAATAAATATTTGTTTTTCAATATTTTCGTAAAGCCTATTTTTGTAATTTTAGGTTAGAAAAAGTGTTGCCAGTGTATATGTAAAAGGTAAAAAAAAAAGGTTGAATCTAATCTGTACCTATTGCTGTTTATTCTATTACATTATTATAAGGTAACACTGAAGCCATAGAATAGAAAACAAAAAAGAAATATGGCCGTTGGAATGGCGTCATAAATAGTTTCTGACGTTGTTTATATTTGCCTAAAGAGATAATCGATTTTTATTTCATACAGTACCTTAATCTGAATCTGTTTTGAATACAATGTAATCACATTAAATAGTGAACAAACGGATCTATTGATATAATGTTATAGAGTTCTCAAAAAGAACAATGTCAAATAACACTGTCGGCTCTTCAGGGCATGCTCCCGGCAAAATACGTGGGCCTGGAAGACCACCAAAACGTACATGTACGTGGTGTGCTGAAAGTAAAACACCTTTGAAATATGTATTGCCTACTGAGAATGGTAAAAAAGAGTTTTGTTCCGAGACCTGTCTTTCCGAATTTAGACAAGCTTACAGCAAAGGTGCCTGTCTTCACTGCGACAATGTCATTCGAGGTAATGCTCCGTCGAGTAGTAAGAACTTTTGTTCCACTTATTGTCTGAATAAATATCAGAAGAAAACTGAAAAACGGACAAGTTCTCCTCAGTCTGGTAATGGGGCAAACGGATCTGAAAGTCATTCCAACAACAATACGACAGGATCATTTTACGATATATTTCAGTCTTTCGACTGGACTGAATATATGAAGGAGACAAACAGCACAGCAGCACCTCAGGAATGTTTTAAACAGGCGCCTGTCCCACCACTGAATGATTTCAAAGTGAACATGAAATTGGAGGCTTTAGATCCACGGAATTTGACTTCTACTTGTATTGCTACTGTGGTAGGTGTTTTAGGACCACGGCTTAGATTGAGATTGGACGGAAGTGATAATAAGAATGATTTTTGGAGGCTTGTTGATGCAGGTGATATTCACCCAATAGGGCATTGTGAGAAAAATGATGGAATGCTCCAACCTCCACTTGGGTTTCGCATGAACGCCAGCAGTTGGCCAATGTTTTTGCTCAAAACTTTGAATGGTGCAGAGATGGCTCCTCCTAAAGTATTTCAAGCTGAGCCCCCAACACCTAAATCGAATCTGTTTGTTGTTGGGCAAAAACTGGAGGCTGTTGATAAGAAGAATCCACAGTTAATCTGCTGTGCTACTGTTGGAGCTGTGAAGAATGATCAGATTCATGTAACATTTGATGGGTGGCGCGGTGCATTTGATTATTGGTGTAGGTATGATTCAAGGGATATATTTCCTGTTGGTTGGTGTGCTCGAGCTGGTCATCCTCTGCAGCCACCTGGGCAAAAAAGTGCTACTACTCCATCAAGGTATGTTTTTGTTATTATAAGTAAGTGTTGTCTTATTAATAATTAATTTAAATAAAATTTATAAGAGCCTATGGTTTAATGTAGTGAATTCAGTGATCTTTTTTAATGAAAATGAAGCTTTTATGGTATTAAGTAACATATGCAAATTTTTTAATTAATTAAGTGTGTAAAATTTAATGTGTAAGGTATTTGAAAAAAAAAAATAGTTATGTAAGTGAAATATTTGCAGTTGACAGGGTTTACAATTTTTTGAGCTAAGCATAAAGTTATGGTTTAGGCATTCAAGAATAACAATTCAGTTAGAGTTAGCTTTTCTATTTCAATTTGTCTTAAAATTATGTATGTAACTTATATGATTTAACAATTGATTCACTGAAGTAAATATGTTTTTGCATGAATGATTACATTTGTGAATTTCATGTTATAGTACATTTATAACCTCCAAAGGTTAAACTTAAGTATAAATTGGAGTTTCATATTTCATTAAGTTTATAAACTAACAGAAATATGAGTACACAAGAAATATTTAACAATGTGACATCCTAGATAATTAAAGATTTGAAAATGAGTCAGCCATTTTAGTGAATTTTATTAAATTTGATAACAGTGTCTTTATATATATTCAAATCTCCAGTAGACCATCAACATCCTGCTCTACCCTACTGGACTACCTACATGAAGCATAATTTAGGTGTTTTTTCCAGGTTTAAACTACGGCCGATTGGTATGGCCAATCCTGCTTTACCCGAAGGAGGGTCTACCGGTGGTACAACTGCAACCAATCCGAGTCCACCGACACCCGTAGCTCCGGTTCATTTACGTATACGCACCAGTTGTACCGGTGGTAATAGCAATCTGCCAAACACAGTCACTGGTTTAGGACCATCGGGTGTTGCAGAAGTTCTCGCTAAAGAATTGCTAGCTGTTCATCCTGAACCACAGAGGCTAACAAGGGCAATGTTGACAGCTGCCAGCGGTTACTCCAATGTAACTACAGTACAGGTAATAATCAATTTGTACATTTGTAAGATTTTTCTACAGTTGGTTCAGTACTTACTAGAACAATTATGTGGACATAAAAATTTGTTGTTAATTTTATTTCTTAAATTGGATGATATTTTAATTTAATCGTAATTTTAAGGTTTCTACGGGAAGCAAGACTCATACAGTTAAAGTGCCATCTGATCTTACAAATGATGAGCTGAAGAACTGGCTGAAACTGTTGTGTGTCGGGATGACCTGGTGTGTTGGCATAATTGAAGTGGATACAGGCGAGGCTGCGAGTCGGCCCTGCACCTTGTGCGGGGAGTCCACTTCTAATGGCCTTTCATCTGCTGTTAAAAGACCTGTTATTGTAAGTAACTAAATTTTACATATTAACATTACAAATGTGAAAGTTTTGATAGATAGATGTTTGTTAAAAAAATTTCTCTATAATGGCTTAATGGATTTTGATGAAATTTGGTGCAGATGTAGAACAGCTCAGAATAGGAGGGTGATGCCATTACAATTTATTTTTATGAAAGTAACTATGTTATAGTTATAGTTAAGTGATAAAAATAATATTTGAATCAAATTGTGGTTATTAAATTACTTTGTAATGCAGTCTAAATTTGTTATCATGTATTCATTTTGTTTGTTTATAAGATAAGTGAATAAAAGAAAAAAAGTGTATTGTACTATATATTATTATAATAAAGCCCACAATCTTGTTTGTTATGTAGGATGTCAGCAATCACTAATAATTTTTGAATTATAATTTTTTTAATAAAATGCCCTATACTTGCATCACACTATAGGCTATAGATTTTTACACTATTTAATTTAGGGTCTGAATAATTCGAACAAAAATGTCCTACGTGGAATTCGGAATAAGCTGATGAAGCAACAACTAGTATTTAATGAATATTTACCATACAGGAGTTGCCGGTGGAAAGTGGTGTGAACGGTTTAGGCGAGAGCTCGACGGTGAAGATGGCGCGCGTGTCCCCGGAGCGGCCGGAGCCCGCGTCCTCCACCACGGGCGCTCCGCCGCCGCCGCCGCCGCCCGCGCCCGCCGCCGCGCCCGCGGACTGGTCCGTCGAAGACGTCATCGGCTTCATTGCCGCCGCCGACCAGGCCCTGGCTGCTCACGCTGATCTCTTCCGTAAACATGTAAGTTAATATAACCAGATTTAAAATACCCGACTGACTAAAGTCTAATAGATGAATATACAAAAACATAATAAAAAACACTTTACAATGACAAATAACAAAGATATTTAAACAATATATAGACTGAATATAGTGAACAACTTTCACTGGTAATTTCTCTAACAGGTAATATAACAGATTTCAAGTTTAGGTAGCCACCTGGTGTCCTTGTATTGACATTTTACAAAATAAGCTCCATCTTTTCTTATAAGTTAACAGTGTCACAAAATAAAATATTAACATTTAAATAGTATTTGATGAGACCTATTGATAACTAATTTAAATACAATTATATTGACATGTGGCTTTGAAGACCTATCAATAGATAGTGTTAATTATTTGAAAAATTTCTCAAGTGAAGTATCAACTATGCTTATGCTATATAATTTTTTTAATCTTTGCAAAAAAATATGGTGAGGCAGATTATAACTCGGTTTAATCACCATTATTTTAGAATTTCTGTTCTCTCATCCACTTTAACTGTTTGTGCTGGTGTAATGTATGTCACTCCGGGAAAGACGACTATTCAAATAACACCTCACTTGTCAAAATCAGTTTAGTTATTTAGGCTGAAGGCCTTCACAATGATATTACAATATTTACATTTATACAAACCCATACATACATGCACACATAAAAATAACAGACATTGTCAGTCGGGTAATAAACAAAAAATAATAATAAAAAAACATAATTTTCTACAACTTTGACATGTTTCTTTGCAGGAAATTGATGGGAAAGCTCTTCTGTTGTTGAATTCTGATATGATGATGAGATACATGGGCCTTAAGTTAGGACCCGCTCTTAAGATATGTAATCTGGTGTCGAAAATAAAAAATCGCCGCAATTTTAATCCCTAACTAGACGCCCCGCTAGCTGAATCTTGGAACCGTCAGCTATTGCGTATGCTATCCAAAAATACATTTAAATTATTATCACGTCGGAGTATTAAAATTAAAGTGATTAAATAATTTATTGAATGTATGAAATTGGAATCTCAGCATAATGACGGTCATTCAGTAGCGCTTGCATGTATTTTTATTTTATATTGAAAATCATATGGTCCTTTGATAATGAAGAATTATGATACTAAAATAAATTCTAGTTCACCATTGAGCAACATAAATATCGTATTTTATGTAAATGTAAATTACTTTGTAGTCACGTGTACATAGGCGGTATGAATGAGTGGAAATGCATTTAATGTAGTCAGTACTCATTTTACATAATAGACTATAAAAATTAATTGTTAATTACGCCGGCTTTATTGTTAGATATTTGGATTGTATATACATATTTTATTATCGGCTAGTCGTATTGAACACCAAGAACACCAATCCAAAAATGGTTTAAAATATTTATTCACACAGTTGCGTTGTTGCAAGAAAGTGTATAATTTCTTTAAAACAACCTACTTCTTCCGGTATTTATCTTTATTCTACGGCAAGCAAAATGTTCTTTATTTGTATAATATTATATGACATAACATTCTTAGATTCTTTTTTTTAATAATGGCGGTGATGTTTTAATTTTTTTTCGGACAAATTTTATAATTTAATTTTAAATTATATTTATTTATCTATAAATAATATGAATACTGCATGTGCTATTCAAATGTCACGTTTTTCGGCTAAACAGCAAAGCAGCTTCTAAACGTGACTTTACGGAAATTATCTTTTTAATAATGCATATCTAAATTATATTATGTTTGAACTGATGGATAAAGAAAGAAGTCAAAGTGTGATAAAAATAGTGTTAACAAGTCACAAAATAACCAGAAATAATAGTAAACATACTTTCTGAATGATTAAGGATTTTGTGGAGGTTCCTCTTTAGGATTTATATTGTATGTTTTCTGAATTATTTTTATTTTGTCTGTTAATTTTATTTTAGTAGATAGTGACTGTGTGAGTGAATATTTAATCTGACCAACAGTTTTATTGCCTGTACAAACATCGTAGATTAGGGTCTTAGTGCCTTCCAATATATAGGTGTACTTAAACAGAAGTCATTTTAGCAATTCAAGCAATTTTTATACTATGAAGTAACAATTTTTACTATAGTACAGTTTTATGTTTTTTATGATAATATGATAATAAACTATTTTATTTATGCTTTTAATTATACATATTAAGTATTATAACGCATGTTTTGTATGTAATTAAAACACGATACTAGTTTTTTATAATATACTATATAATTTTAAATGATCATTAAGAGCGAATGAAATGTGATCATTATAATTGGGAAGTAGATTTATATTAAAATATCGATGTTGTCTAAAATTTGTAGTATTTAAATAAAAATATATAAAAAAAAATTAGTACATTTGTATGCATGTTTTAAAGTATTAAACATCTTTAGATCCCATCACCATTTACTTTAGTGAAGATTATAAAAAAAAAATTAGATGATATAAGTATTTAGCCATTGTTTTTCGAAATATGCAGATAATAATTAATAATTTCGATTATTAACAAACAATTAATTGTATGAAAAGCCAAATGCTGAAATGGCTTTAAATAAATCGGGCTTGCTCAAGATATAACTCTATTCTATCGCATCCTGGTGTATCGCATCTGTCGACCCAAGCAAAGAACAGTCACGTCTCATAAGAATTGTTCCTTTTCTTACCAGATGTAAATCTTTTCTCTTAAGTAATGTAAAACTTTGCTTTTAAGAGATGTTACTTTACATTTTAAAGATGTAACTGTTCTCTTAAACACGTAACTCTTCTTTTAAGAGATGTAACTCTTTTCCCTTAAAAATGTAAGTCTTCTTTTAAGAATTGTAACTCTTTTCTTTTAAGACATGTAGTTTATTTCTCTCAAGAGATGTAACTCTTTTCTCTTAAAGATGTAACTCTTTTCATAGTAGGAAGGTATCTGTTTGGTGCAATGAATTCAAATATGGTATATGTTTTACTTATCTTTCACAAAGTAGTTGTGTAGTTTGTAGGGAATTGTATTATAGGTTTTATAATTTTATGCTACTTAGCCGAGGTATGTACATAAATAAGTTGCGCCATTAGAGTATGCGACGCGCATTTTATGTTTTATGAGCTTTGTTTTAAATATGTTCCTCGATTGATTTTTTTTGTGTGAATACCCCTATCAAGAAATGTTTCATTTAAGTTAATTTTTATTATTTTAATTTAATTGTCACTTTAAGGGTTTTGTTGTAATGTTTAATCATTTCGTAATGTGATATTTCAATGTTATCTGTTATTGTAGTTTAAAACGTTGAGTTACATAGAAATTAGGAGTTATTCTAAGTTTTCATGACATATAAACTATTAAAGGATACATACACATTATGCAAATATGCTTTTTTATTATATTGTACCTTCTTTCAGTGTAAGTATAAGATTTTATAGTTTAGTTTATATATTAGGATAATGAATACATTATCGCTACTCGTCTTGTGTAAGATTTGCACTCTTTTAGTTCAGTTTAAATAACTAATATGCCTATTGTACTTGTCTGTAAATTATATAGTTTGCGTCATATAGGTGTGAAGCATTTCACATCAAAAATATTATATTATTTTAATAATTTTATGTACATAGGAAATAATATTTCGAAACAGATGTGTAAAAATTTAATAAAGTCGGAAAGTTTTCCATATTAGTTTTTAATTTTTAGTGTATTCCTTTATTTGTTATTGTAACACTTGTATTGTAAAAAAAATGTAACTAGTAACTTCTGTAACTGTAGTTAAAGAAAAAAGGTCCTGTATAAGTTTGAACTCGTTTATAATTTCTATGTAATAATTGCTGATATGCATCTATACGCTGCTTGCGACTTGTAGTTTGTGAACCAAAAAAATTCAATTATACTATGTAAAATTTCCATTACATGATATGTTTTTAATTTACTATGTCATTAGATGTCATACTACATCTGCATCTTACTAATATTACAAGTGCAAAAGTTTAAATGGATGGATGGATATTTCTTAGTTGAAAGGCATAGATGTAGATACTATCTGAAAGAACATATAGGCTACTTACTTTTTTAATTCAACGTGAAGTCATGGTCAAAATCTAGTTCAATATATTTGGTTTATTATGGAGCCATGAATTAAGAGTAAAGTTAGCTACTGAATGAATGAACTCTTGCGATGTCACACCTTGATGTCACGAGTGAACAGAATAGAGTGAATAAAGATAGTTCCGAATTTCGACAGTCTAGGGAGGTATCATTCCTTTCATAAACAATTGTTCTCAAATTAGCTGGATCATTTACGCTAGTGGTTATCATTTGTGTCGTGACCCATATTGGAGCATTTCTCCTAAGCATAAAGGGACGCACAACTGATAAACCAATCGGTCCAAAGTCACATTTATTTTTTTCTCCATCCGGTTGGTGACTGTCGCAAAATAATTTTACATCCTAAACTAGTCGAGTTAAAACTCGTTCAATTCAGATGCACTTTACTCGTTGTTTTCAACGACAGTATCGTGCTCTTTACAAGTGTATCAAATGTTTAGTTTGCTTTTAAAAGTTAACAATAGTAGCATACCTCTACCTGTGTCGTAATGCTCAAAATGTTTGTTTATTCGTTTTGTACTTGTATGCAGTTTAACTTGTACTTACAATCTTTAACCGTTATCTAAAGGCAAAATGTGACGCCTCAGGCCAAGTGACAAGCGCAGGAGTCGGCGCACAGAATGCTGTTCGCCAGTCACCGTTTGTCGTTTGCCGTTGCCACACATTAAATACAGTTTATTAATGTCGTCCATAAAGTTTGCGTGATCTCTGAAAAGTGTGATAAAGTTCTGTTAAAATGGAGTTGCAGGAACGTAAAAACGACAACGGTAAGATAAATGAGAATAAGTGAAAGTGTGCAAACACGATGGCCTCCAATTTACAATATGTTTTACACTGACAATTTTACATTGCCGATTTCTTTAATGAAATTTTAAGTTTATTAACATAAGTGTGTATTAACTCTATTCATTCATAAGCGTAAATAATTGCACTATTCATGGTAATTAACCTGTAGTGTGTGGTAAAACATTCCTTAAACGTAGGGACATAGATTCCAAAACATTATTTAGGTTTAGTTTTCATTGTTAAAGTTACAATTCCTCTCGGTTGGACTTCAATGATTCTCTATTGTATCTTTTAAATACGATGACCAATAAAAGTAAATTGTTTAGATCACTAATATTTAGAAACTTAATACCTATTATTTGTAAAAAAAAATGAAGTTGTTTACTGATGGCCTCAATACACTTTAGGTTACGCCATAAAAAATACGTGCAAGGTAATTTTTTATCCTTTAAGCATTATTTTGTTTTTAGACATCTTACTTAAATCTCACATACTAAAGTTTCCTTTATTGAAACGACAATGACATTTGGCTCGTGCATCCCTTCCAAGTGTTTACCTCATACACTTTGAAGGTTTAAATATTTTGTATAACAAATACGTATGTACGTACATGTATGTACGTAAACTAGTTCTCTCATTTGTTATTATTTTTATTGATAAATGCAATTACTTGAAGATTTACATTTAATAAGCGGCGGCAGTGGCATCTTATATTTTGTATCAGGGTTCGAATCTAGGATATTTCTAGCTTGTATCCGCTTTACGCCTTTTTAACTCAATAAATTTTAAAGCAATATGTTGATATTTTTTTTAATTAACAAAATGTCATGCAATTAATTTAAAAATTGTATTGTGTTTGTTAAGTAGAAAATAACTGGATGATAAGTCACAACGGAAACGTTTCATAACACAATTACCTTCGTTTTACTGCGACCACGTTCGTAACTACGTTAATAAAGTACGTATTTTGTGCCATTATGGTTGGTCAGTTTACCTATTGCTTCATTTTTTTTTTAATATTGCAAATGCATAAGGAAATATTTTTCATAATGACAAATTACTCTTCCTTGCATTGTTCTTACAATTTTCCTTATTTCTAAGTAATTTCAATATTTGTTAATATTACTTAAGTTGCTTTAAACTTAATTGTAGATTTTTTACTTCAGAAACAGATTGATAAATCTAAATTTTTTGCTAATATTATAAAGAGGAAAGATTTGGATTTTTTTATGAATTGGAATAACTCAAAAACTATATGGCCGATTTCAAACATTCTATCACCATTAAAAGCTACGTTATCAGTGATTAGCATAGGTTGTTTTTTTTTAATTTTACGCGGACGAAGCCGCGAGCAACAGCAAGTAACATATAACTTTATTGTATAGACAAGTATTATTTCTTTTAACTATTGATGCGACTGTTTGAGGTTTTCCACTGGTATTTTATTTCCGCATTGTATTTGATTGTATAACACGCTACTATAAACATACAATATTTTGCCATTGCATGTACAGGTATTCGTAAAATAAAATAAGTATTACTACTTTTATACGAGACAAATGGCGAATTAGTGAAAAAGATTAACACAACAATAAGAAAAAAATCCATAGATACATTCTGAGAGAGCAGAGAGACGTTAAGTTATGTTATCAGTAGCGAACAGCTTCTTGAAAAACAAAACGCACGCAAGTTGATAAATAGGTATTTTGCTGTAAGTGACAGAAAAGGAAATGTCTAGGAAACAGTTTAGATACATAATTACATTGATAGCACGCATAGTACTAAAGCAATACTAGTACTAAATTCAAAGTGTTACACCTAATATTGAAAAAGAAATAAAACGCAACTTTAAAGTTTTTCGGAAATTAAGGATTTACCTTGTATTTATTATAAAAGGACTTTGTACCATAGAATTTCAGGAGAAAAGTAGGTCCAGATAATGTTATTTGATTTTACATATATTATTGTTGAATAACACGGCAATAAAGAGATCAAGGTCGAAGCTACCGCGTCTCTTTCCACAGAGAATGTAGACAGTATTTAATATTTATGTTTTATCAAGAACTAATCTTGAAACGACGTTATCGCATATCTAATAATTTTAGATACTTTATTTTTTCATTTATCTTTAAGTAAATCCTACATTTCAAGATGACAGGCGTAGGCCTTACTACGTGCACTAAGTAGCACGTGTATCTAACCGTTTTCACTGGGGAGAAATTAGAACGATACATTCAAATATATTCTTGTCTCAGTTTTCTTAAGGTTTCTTTAAGGTTTTTGAGAAAGATGGCACTTTATTTTGTACAAGTGTTTGGAATTTATATAAGACTAGCTGTTCGCATGCAACTTCATCTGCATGAAATTATAAAAAAAACGTTTTTTATTCATTTTTGTCAAATTGTCAATTGCAATTGTCAAAATGACATGATGTGATGTCAAACCATGGCAACCTTGCTTCCTTGATGTTGGCAACAACTTATGGTCTCTTTCCCACATTAGGGTTTTATATTACCCCTAAGTTTAACGGCGTGAAAATATATAGCCTAATCCTGATGTAAGTGTAGGGCTTTTTATTAAAAAAAATGCGAAAATATGCTGTGATTGCTGACATCTTGGCAACAAAGAAATGTATGTTTACGCTTTATTATATTAGTATAGTTATAACGTTATTAGTAAATAAAGTAACTCCATCTAATACGATATCTTAGATCACATGAAATACTTAGGTGCTTGTAGTAAGATATGTAATGTTTTCCATGGTCAATATTATAGGTATCATACAACAAAATTGATTTTTCTCTATACGAATGAAATGAAAGATTATCATGTTCCAAAACAATGTAATATAATGTAAATTTGGAAAAAAATCCTTTTCAGGTGACCTCAAGCCAGATGTATCGAAAGACACATTTCAAAGGATAATAGGGTCGTTCGGAAGATATCAATTTTGGCTTTGTATTTTAATATTTTTATGCAAATTCTTCGTTGCTTTTAATCAAATGGCAGTTATATTTTATGCACCAAAAGTACAGTACACTTGTGAAGATACAAAAGCCGAAACATGTCCGTGTTCTCAGCCTGTTTACAATACTTCGATATTTACGAACACTATTACAATGGAATGGGATTTGATATGTGATAAAAAATGGTTGGCAAATTTGACACAAACATTGTTTCAAGTGGGCACTTTACTTGGTAGCGTATTATTTGGAATGGCTTCAGACAGGTATGTATTAAAAGACTTATGATATTATTTTGGCTTAATTCAGTAGAAACCGCTTGATATCACATCGGTTAAAACGACAAAACAGTCACGGTGATCAAAATCATAGATCTGGAATATACGCAACTTAACTACTGCGTAACCAATATAATTTGACCCTCGATTACGGAGAACAGTATTGTAACAATAATTTTGTTTATATTATTTCCAGATTCGGCAGAAAAAAACCATTACTGGTTGCAGTAGTTTTACAATTAGCGTCAAGTACGTTATCAGCTTACGCGCCAAATTACTGGTCGTTTACATTATCCCGTGTTCTAATTGGCGTGTCCGTCGGTGGAGTAATGGTGACTACCTTCGTGTTACTCATGGAGTTCATCGGGAATGAATATCGACACGTAATATCGGCGTTGTACCAAGCGCCGTTCAACATGGGCCATATGCTGTTGCCGCTTTGTGCATATTTTGTAAGAGACTATACGAAATTCTTACTTGTGACCTCCCTACCCAGCGCTATTCTTCTGTGCTACTTCTGTCTTATACCGGAATCTGCAAGATGGTTGATAGCTGTTAAGAAAACTGAGGAAGCTATAGTTATTTTGGAACGGGTAGCTAAAGTGTAAGTATATTTAAATTAAGAAATCAGTAACTATTCAGTTTGGGACAATGCTGTCTTAACATATTTATATTAATCTAGCTTTCGCCCGCGACTCCTTTGGCGTGGTATTAAAATTCACTAAAAAGTGTAGTCATGTGTTCTTCCAGACCATTCCCTACATCTGTACTAAATTTCATCGAAATCAGTTCAGCCGTTTAAGTTACAAACTTTTACAAACATCCATTCATCCATTATTATTGACGAAACTAAAACCACAATATGTATAATACCTACATGTATTACTGCAGTCGAGAGTCATGAATAATATTTAGACTAAGTATTTATATTATTATTTCAGAAACAACCGTCAAACCAACGTACGATCTGAAGTAGAAGCCTACGAGAGGACACTAACGGGAAATAACCAAAAAGGAAACCTATCTGATTTGTTCCGAACACCAAATCTT
Source organism: Papilio polytes (assembly GCF_000836215.1). NCBI lineage: Eukaryota > Metazoa > Arthropoda > Insecta > Lepidoptera > Papilionidae > Papilio > Papilio polytes. The sequence goes on along the minus strand of NW_013525336.1, from coordinate 18,315 downwards.
CGGAAAAATATAATTTGTATGTCGTTTAATTGGATGACCTGCAGTTATTGTTTTTACGGAGTCTCCCAGTACGTTGGACATTTGAGTGGAAATGTGTTTATTAATGTGGCAGCCAGTGCCAGCGTCTCCCTTCTCGGTAGTTTTGTATCAATACCACTAATGAAGATAGCTGGAAGGAAGACTGTAGTAATTGTATTTAATTTCATTTGCGCTCTCTGTTTAATTACATTAATATTTGTACCCTCGGGTACGTTGTCTGTTGTGTTAGCATGTACCGGTGTCGTTTCTAGTTTTATTGTTTTCGTTGTTGTATATTTATATTGTACAGAACTATTCCCTACGGTTGTGAGGAACGCGGCGATTGGATTTTCGTCTATGATGGCTCGAGTGGGTTCTATGTTGGCTCCGTTTGTTATCGATGGAGGAGATATCGCGTACTGGGTGCCGCCGCTTGGTTTCGCCATTCTGCCAGTCTTAGCGTGCTGGGTGACTTTCTTTTTGCCCGAAACAAAAGACTGTGACTTAATGACAACTATCGAGGAAGGTGAAGTTTTCGGTAAAAAGACAAAAGACGTACAAACAAAATAATTGACTGATAACTTTTTTTTACTTTATGTTAAAGCGTGTAATGTAAAAGTGGGGTAACAATATTACCTATAACGTTGTCTAATTTAACAGCAATGTATAATGTATGTTACATCAATGTCGAGGGCCAAGAGTTGTGATGTGTTCCAAAAAGTAATGTAATCTGTTTAGCGAAAATATAACCAAGGACATTATTTAGAATCTGTTTTATTTCTTTTTATTGAATCTTGATGTTAAAATTAGAAAAACCCCGAGTCTATTTGAATTGAAAGATTCGTGAAGTAGGTGAACAAAGGAAAATGAATATTCATTAAATGAATCTCTCATAGAATTACATTTAAATAATATTCAATTCTCAAAGCATTATATTTAAATAATATCCATTACCTTTTTATTTCCTCATTTTTATAATTTTTGTTTTACTACATACGGTAGTAATTTTATTATACCTTAGTTTTTGAAACTCACTTGGAATCAATGTAGAGTATAGTTGGAAGAACACATAAGCTTTTATACTTATTTTTGTTATATTCAATTCCACGCCGGTGGAGTCGCGGGCGGAAACTAGTTATGAATAAACTGGATTATTTCATCGAAATACCATAGATATAGTACATAAAAAAACAAACTTTTTACTATCTATATAACGTCAACATGTCAATTTACACTTTGCACTGACGTTTCTCTAAATTAACCGGTAAATAAGTTTTTTTTCATTTTAAGCCTCGGTTTAAATTTATAAACAAGTATCATTTGTATAACGTCTTAGCAAAAGGATAAATATCAATTAAAGTTTGTAAATTATTCAAGACAATTATTTTGAAGTACAATTTCAATATGGGATAATGTTTAACATCAACTGCCAATACTTATTATTCACGTAAGTATTTCACGTATTACCTATGGAATAATTTAAATATTGAAATGTACTCTACAGGCAATCATTATTCACAAATCAGTATATTTTTTACCTTAATGAAAGCGCCTTAAATGAAAAATTATAATCTTTGATCCACCAATTTTCATTTACGTACAATGTAATGTAAGCTTGTTAATGATGAACAAAAATGTGGCAATCCTAAAAGTTGTTCAATTTTAGGGTTGCCAGATTTTCACATCCGGGCGCCCAATGTGGTAAAGATGGCTCTGACTACGATAATAGTACACAAAAGTTTCAATTCAACTATTACAAAGTAGTATTTTGTCTTGATGGCTTAAATAAAACTGACCATAGATAACTGAATTGATCAACGATTTACTGTATACCTATTCATCAATTTTAAATAAATAACGAAAGTTCAGTATTTACTTTATAATGTTGGCGCAGAAATTTCTTTATTGCAACAATTTGATTTAAATAACATATTTATCGCATTTGAAAAATGTTTCTAACTAGACAGGGCTTTATATACATAATGTTTTTGATGTTTATGAGGAGGAAAATATGCAAGTCTTGAATAATTATCTTCACAGATGAAGAATTGCATACGTCCTGAACGCCTTTATGTAAATTGATCTAATTTAATATACCGTTGGATACAGACAATCTACGACACTGTTGGAAGATGCAGATAATAAAAATAAAAATAGCTCATTATTTCATATGTTTTCAGGAAATCGTCGACAACAAATCAGCGCATTTCACATAATGTTTCAAACCTTTGGAAGATATCAGTATATGATATTTTGTTTATGCATATTATGCAAAATTTTTATAGCCTTTAATCAAATGGCAGTTATCTTTTATGCACCAAAAGTATCGTATATATGTGATACAACTAAAGCTGAAACATGTCCGTGCTCAAAACCTATTTACGATAAGTCAGTTTTTACTAACACTATTACAATGGAGTGGAATTTGATATGTAACGATAAATGGTTGGCAAATTTGACACAAACATTGTTCCAAGTGGGTGTTCTGTTTGGAAGTGTATTCTTTGGAATGGCTGCAGATAGGTATTCAAGTTTATATAATACTAGATTTTAACTGCGACTCCAACGGCGCTAAAAAAATGAAAATAGCCAATGTCATCATGTATGCCTAGCCAAATTTCATCGAGATCCGGTTAAGTTTTATGAACCACTAAAGAACCAACAGTTTATATCTGGCAGCAGAACTCAAATTTTTTAACAAGGCGACTAAACACGTGAAGGATTTTTCCACCTCAGTGGAATATAATTATTTTACCTATATAGAATTTTGTGCTTTTTATAGTACATTTGACATCATTTTTTTTTCATATCATATCGTTTTCAGATACGGCAGAAGGAATCCTTGTCTTCTTGCCGTTGTAGTACAACTGGTTATGAGCACGGCATCAGCTTATGCAACAAATTATGTTGTATTTTGCATAATGCGTGTTTTGATCGGGGCGGCTGTTGGTGGAACCATGGTGACCACTTTCGTTTTGCTCATGGAATTCATCGGAAACAAAAATCGGGATCTTATATCGGCGTTGTATCATGTGCCATTTAACCTAGGTCATATCATGCTCCCTCTTTTTTCTTATTTTTTTAGAGATTACAAACAACTTCTACTAGTAACATCTTTACCCAGCGTTATTCTTCTCTGCTACTTCTGGCTTTTACCAGAATCTGCAAGATGGCTAATAGCTGTCAAACGGACAGACGAGGCTATTGCCATCTTAGAAAAGGAAGCTAAGATGTAAGTTTAATTTTTTATTAATAAGGTTTTTTGATATTTATGTATATATTTTAATGCAACCACAGCATAGTACTAGCTGGGATGGAAATGTTTGATTTTATCATAGGAAAATCAATACTGGGACTCACCAAAATGTTTCGAACCAATTTCTAGCGTTTTGTTTGCGTACGAAAATAATTAGAAATGTTCATTTTTAATTTTGTTTGCATTTCAGAAGCAGACGACAGGTGAATGTTCGTAAGGAGGTACAAGCTTACGCGAAGACGCTCTCACAGCCCAACGCACAAAAAGGAAGTTTAGCAGATTTGTTCCGAACACCGAATCTTCGCAGAAACATAATTTGTATGTCGTTTAATTGGATGACCTGCAGTTATTGTTTTTACGGAGTCTCCCAGTACGTTGGACATTTGAGTGGAAATGTGTTTATTAATGTGGCAGCCAGTGGATGTGTGGCACTTTTAGGCTCATTTACTTCAATACCATTGATGCGAATATGTGCAAGGAAGACAGTCGTGGTAGCATTTCATTTTTTATGTGCTATATGTTTATTTGCATTAATATTTGTACCGGAAGGTAATTTATCTATTGTCTTGGCATGCACAGGTGTCGTGTCCAGCTTTATTGTGTTCGTTGTTGTTTATTTATATTGTTCAGAACTATTTCCTACGGTTGTCCGCAATGCAGCAGTTGGATTTTCATCGATGATGGCACGATTCGGGTCAATGCTAGCTCCTTTTGTAATAAACGGGGCGGATATCGCGCTGTGGCTACCGCCCCTAGGCTTTGCTATTCTACCGCTAGTAGCGTGCTGCGTGACGTTTCTATTACCTGAAACAAAAGACTGCGAATTAATGACGACTCTACAAGAGGGTGAAAACTTCGGCAAAAAAGTCGGTAATACACCAAAGAAATAATATCATAATTAAGATTGTCTGATTGCCGTTTTTGATGTAATATACCTGATGTAATGTACACTGTTTGTGATGTAAAATTATATTTAGTATTGTAATATCTAGGTTTGAATTCATTTTGTTATAAATAAATCACAAACTGTCAGTATTTTGTACTGTGAGTGTGTAATTTGTAGTTTGGGACCATTAAAATTATGTTTGAATACAAGTCGTTTTAACTGTTTTTTGTCTTCACACCACGATAGGTGTAAATTGTTTTTATTAAAAGCAAGCAATATGCGAATTTCAGCTGTTTAATGCCTCAATCGATTAGATTTAGCCTATTTGTTTATATGTCTGAAATCTCAATAGCAATAATCCTTCTGTGTTTAATATATCTACTGTAAGAGTGGTCTTGATTAATTATAAAGTGAATTCCAAATATAAATTGCACTGGAAACTTGATTACTGATCTGTAATTGTCGCACTTTTTGAAGCCACCTAGTTTTTAATATTCCTATACATGATGTCATAAGCAGTTTTTTTTGTAATGCAACTTTTAATAATATGGTGCTGATAAATAATTTAATTGGTAATTTCGGGAAGTATCATCTATGGCTATCATTTATAATTCTCGTTAACAAATTTGGTGTTGGTTTGCATCAAATGGCTATTATATTTCTCGCTCCTCCGACGCAGTTTACTTGTCCGGATAAAAGTGAATGCTGTAAAAATCCCATTTATAATACAACTCTATTTAAAAGAACAATTATTACGGAGTGGAACTTAATTTGCAAAGAATCATGGCTTAAAGATTTCACGCAGACAGTATTTCAGTTTGGTGTTCTCATTGGCAGTTTGATATTTGGCGCCGCATCAGATAGGCAAGTTGAAAATTTTCAGTATCCCTCTCTTGGTTCACACTGTCGAAACAATTTTTAACTATATTCAGATAATATAAACCAATAGCACTTTACGTTTTAGGTCCATAAAATGTATTATATTCCAGATACGGCAGAAGAAAAACATTGATTTTCGCTGTAGTTATGGAATCGCTGACCGGTATAATAGCTTCATTTCTTCCCGATTTTTGGAGTTTCACAATTGTCAGAATGTTTTTGGGAATATCAGTTGGCGGCATTATGGTGATCGGATTTGTTCTGCTCATGGAATACGTTGGAATTATGTATAGAGATGCGTTGTCCGCCTTGTTTCATGTCCCATTCACTATGGGTCATATCGCACTGGCTTTGTTTGGATATTATATCAGAGATTACACGCATCTACAGCTGGCAATATCTGTAGTAAACATGATCCTTCTTTTCTATATTTGCATATTACCGGAATCGCCTAGATGGCTCTTGGCTATAAATAAATCTTCAAAAGCGATTGCTTTAATGGAACAAGTAGCAAAATTGTAAGTAGAATCACTTTTCTCTTTAGAATAATTTGATTATAACGAATATCGAGATGTTAAATAAAGCAATATGAATTTCAGCAATAACTTACCTACAGAAGAAATCGCAACTATGACCGAGATGTACCAAACGGAACACAAATCTTCAAGAATGAAGCGCGGTTCAATATTGGATTTATTCAGAACTCCTAACATGCGTAGAAATATTTTGATAATGGCATTTTTATGGCTTGTATGTAGCTACTGTTTCTATGGTGTTGCTCACTACATCAGTCATCTGACGGGAAATATTTACACCAACGTAATAGCTAGCGGCAGCGTCGCGCTCTGCTCCTGTTTCGTGTCTATACCGCTTATAAGATTCTTGAAAAGGAAAACTTTAGTTATCGCTTCGGAGTTAGCTAGCAGTATATGTTTAATATTGATTGCTTTCGTCCCAGAGGGCACAATTTCAATAGTGCTGGGTTGTACGGGTGTATTCTTTACGTTCATGGTATTTATTGTAGTGTATTTATACTGCTCTGAAATGTTTCCTACGGTAGTGCGTAACGCTGCAATCGGTATATGTTCGATGATGGCTCGCGTAGGCTCGATGGTTGCGCCATTCGTCGCCGGATTGAGACCTTTTGGAATTTGGTGTGCTCCGGTCGCCTTTGGTATCTTTCCTCTCATCTCCGCTGTATTGTGCTTATTGCTCCCAGAAACAAAAAACTGCGAGTTGCCAATGACCATAGAAGAGGGCGAAGCTCTTGGTCGTAATCAAAATCAAAATGTAACCGTGGCAGAAGATTTGACATGATTTTTATTAGTCCAGTATTGTATTTATTTTAAACGTTGACATAAATTTAGATATATCATTATAACGATTTTATTTATTTTAAAAAGTGGTTTTATTTTAAAATTGGCGAGTGTTGTTACTGTAATTTTTTAGTTTATCTCAGTGCAAACAAAAATTAAATATAGCTAGTTCCAAAAAGTAATGTATCAGTTTATAAGAAGGTTGCGTATAATGAATTCGAATTAGAGTTTAATATAGGAATGAGTATGAGATTATTAAAGTTTTTCTGGGTCACGTAAGGTTTCTAATCCATTGCCGCATTTGTGGCTTCCCGAAGTCCTAAGTCAGTTCAAGAGTAGTCATGGCGTTAGGTGTGGCGATATGTGGGGCCTGGTATTATACAATTCTTTCTGGTAAGTTTTTCGATTTTATACTTTATTGAAATAATGAATTTTTATAATTGTCCCACGCGCAAATTAGACCGGTTTACTAGTTTACTAAGGAAAAAGGTTCTGCAATCCTTGCGATCTACTTCACAATAATTAGCACATAAATAAAGTATGTTTTGTTTATTTTAACTCGTATGATTTGAATGTTCAATTATTCAGAAATTTACTGAAGTTTGTAGTGAGGTTAATATGCTATAACTTGAAAAACAGAAAAGCTAAGATAGTTACAACTCCAGTTATTAAAGATTTGGTTGACTTGTTTTAGTATAACGCTTTGTAACGTCGAATTTGCGGTAAGAGCGTGGTCACTACCTTTAATATTAAAGTGAAGGGAAAGGTAAAAAACAATAAAAAAGTTGCAGGATAATTATTATTGATTTTTTAGTAAGATAGTGTACGATTCGTGTCATATCCGTCTATCAATAAAGTCAATGTGTCGAAATTACATATGTATCTTGTCTTTAATTTTTGTTGCAGGATTTTACGTCCTATATTGTCCTGTCATGTACTTAATGTTTCTTAATCATAGCTTGTACAGAAAAGTTGTCGATGTTTTATTCTCGCTATGGGAACTCTACCCTGTGGTAAGTAGTCTATTCAGAAGAGATTATGAAGCATAATTAAAAAATCTATATAAAAATTAGTTAGTACCTACTTTAAATTTATGAAAATGGTAAATTCAAAACTGGTGTTTATCTAAAAATTTTTTAGGCTTTATTTCAGTGGTGTTACCACACACGTATACGTTGCTTTGGTGATTACGTGAATCCAAATGAAAATACAATAATAATTATGAACCATCGAACTCGTGTGGATTGGAATTACGTTTGGCTTGCTCTATATCATGCTACGAAACCTGTTGCCGATCAAAGAATCGACGATGTTGAAAATAGGGATAGTAACGACATGTTTGATATTATTTGTGGTGGTAAATCAAGAATCAAATTTGTTCTGAAGGATGAAATAAAAATTGTACCCGGCATGGGTATGTTTGTTATTCGTACTTATCCAAATTGCTACATATTATTAAGCCTCTGTTCAATGTTGCGACACTGCTCTAATTACTTTGATAACTATAATTAGACTTTCTTAAAGGTCAATCAATTTAATTAGGATTAATCATTAGTTATTAAACATAATTGAATTACTAGAACTGTAACTATTTTATCAATGATTTTATAATTTTTCAGGTTGGATTATGCAGTTAAATTATTTTCTGTATGTTAAACGCAACTGGCAAGAGGATCAATTGAATTTATCACAATTCATCGATTACTACAATAAGCTTGAGTGTAAGAATCGCATTGTGCTGTTCCCGGAGGGCACTGACCTTAGCGAAGATAATAAACGTCGCAGTAGAAAATTTGCTGAAGCTAATAATTTACAGGTAAAGTATTGTAATAAACAAACTATGAGTGGTATACCCCCCTTAGGGACGTTGATAGCAGTTGATATTATTTTCCTTTCAGTGCCATGAGTATGTTTTACATCCGCGCACTAAGGGTTGGGTGGCTCTTTGCTCTCGTCTACGCGGCTCCGGCTTGACCTCCGTATATGACGTCACCGTAGCTTATGACAACCCGGCCAATGAGATCGATCTCATACGTGGAAAATTGCCTCAGGAGGTTTTCTTTCATTTTAAACGGTAATTAGTTTGTATGAACTAGTGGTTATGATTGATAACCAAAGATTTTTTTGATTAAAAATCTAATATGGATTGCTTCTCTACTTTTTGACCGCTCTAATTTTATTATTGCAGTAATAGTACCAGCTAAATTCTATTATTATTTATTAGTTAATAAACTATACATAACTTAATTACAGATATTCTATAGAAGAAATCCCTGTAAATGAAGACGAAATCAAATCTTGGATAAATGAACGTTGGCAAGATAAAGAGAGTAGTCTTAGAAAGTTCCACTCGGATGGTAATACCAAAGTCTTTTCTATGCTAGTTCGTCACATTTTTCGACACTAACATATCCCATCATATGTGATCGTGGTGAAGCGCTAGTATTTATGTTGTAAAAAACAAAAAAATATGTTACAAAATATAAGAATTGAGAAATTTTCTACGTTTTTTACAATTGAGAATTTAGAATCCTAGTAAACGGAAGTCCTATTCCATTCATCTTACTTCCAAGTTAATGACCATAACTTAAATAAAACTTAAAGTTATAACTTTCCCAAACACTATCATTGACGTTGTGCACGTGAGCAATTTGTTTCGAAAGCGGTTTTATTTTATGTTAAGTAATGCTTTTAAAATTTTACACATAGGAGGCTTCTTTATCAGTAAGATAGGTAATCTTATGTAATACGTGAATATATTCACTTATTAGATAAGATATAAGGAAGTATTGAATGGACAGCTAAGACGAAGTTTATAAAACACGTGAACTGGGTTGCGACTCAGATAAAATGTCAAGATATAGTTGACTGACAATATCCAACAAGATAAAGAGATATAAATACGATTAGAAATCCAAATGGACCCACCACAGAGTATTGCTTCGAAGTTACCATCACATACATCAATCATACTTCGTGCTATCTTACTTCTTACTGATATTATAAATGCGAAAGTTTGAATGGATGGATGGATGTTTGTTAGAATTTGTCGCCTAAACGCCTGAAGGGATCCTGATGAAATTAGACACAGATGTAAAACACAGTCTAGATTAACACATAGGCTGCTCACTTTTTCTTTTCTAATTTCCACGCGGACGGAGTCGCGGGCGAAGTCTAGTATTATTATAGTTTTCATATATTATGGCAGATAACAACTTAATGCGAGTAACTATTATGTTAGTAGCCATGAATCGCAGCTGCGCAGAACAGAATTTTAGTTGTATCAAGGCGAGTGGAGGATTGCGTAAAGTACCGATGACATTGAACCGCCAGGGTATTTGAAAACCATAATACTTTGCTCAGAAGATTTGTCGATAATGTCACATATTAACTAACGGTACTGAGTAGGCGAATTCGGGACGCGTCGGTGATAGTGGGAGAGGAAACATCGTCAAACCTTCTATTCGCGGTTAATAAACATAAATACATATAAATTTGTATCAATTTATGTCGAGGTATAAAAGTATAGTTAGGTTTTATTGTAATCGAAGGGTGTTATGTGAGAAGTTATTAGCTAATTTTATCACTAAGTAAAGGCAGCAGGAATTCATTCGTTGTAAGCTAGATCTAAGCTAATAAAAAATTGAAATAACTCAGAAACTACTGGGCCGACTTTTAAAATTTCCCTTTTATTAGAAAGCTAAGTTATCGCTATTTAACATAGGCTATATTTTTATGTTTCAAATGGATTAAGTCGGGAGTAACAGCTAGTAGCAAATAAAGGTAGACAATATTCAACCTTTATTTGCGATTTTGGCAAATGTGCCAAATAGAAATCCCATAAAAAGTAATTAGATTCCCGAAGTAAGAGTCGTAGTCAAATAAATACCGACTACATCAGGCTGTTGAAACTGCCCTAAAATTGTTTTCGGATATCTAAGCATTAACTCGTTGTTTTTGTGTTAATTAGGTGTGTTCATTGATGCGGTAACTGGCAATACGCCAACGGAATACGCAGCGAGATCTCTAAGAAAAGCAAAATTGTGTTTCGTGTTTTGGACATTTATTGATATACTATTCTTGTATAATATTTTAAGTAGTGTTTTATTTCAGTTCTGGGTCGTATATCATAGTTTTCTTTTTATATTTGTCACTTGGTATTTTGGTGGCTTTCAAAATGTTCAGTACAAAATTTTGGAAAAAGAATTATAAATTGTACGTTCCTGTTTGTTGAATTGTTAAAGTATTGTTAAGATTTATTTAATGGACTGTGAATTCTTGTTAGTGCCAAATATTATTAAAATCGTAGTTTTAAAAATCAATAAATATTAATATCAGTTTTTTTTTTATTTATTAATTTTATTATTCTCAATGCTTCCATCCAAAATTTGTTTCCTCTAATATTGCTGTAAAATATTTTAGTCTTACATCAGATGTTTAGTGATGTCACGTTAAATTTCAGCCAAATAACAAAAAGCAGTATTTGATCATTGATGTGATCGCATGTAAAATACATTTGTTTATCTTTATCTGTGTCTTATCTTTAAATATTCATCTTAGTACTGTACACGATACGTGATGTTACATAGGGTTTGTAAATATTTGTATACATACACGATTGCAGGTTCGAATAAAAAAACCTCTCTTCAGTAATAAGTTATTATTATAAAAATATCACAAGTTATCTACATAATTGATGACACATATCTATGGTAAACTATTACAGTTAATTATTTGCAGGAAATACGTTCAATTGTTTTATTATTATAGGGTCTTTCCATAACTTACTGTTACAACGAATAAAAATTGGTAGGCAGAACCTTTTTATTTATTAAAGTGCCTATTTATTTTTCATCAGTCGACTTTTCAGCTTGTTCGATTGTATTTAATAAAACTTTATCCTTTGTATCGGGAAGGAAAAAGCAAAAGAATGCCGCTACCAATGTAACACCACTAAATATTGCAACAGACATCCACTCTATACCAATATTAACAACAAATGGGGCTGCAAAACCACCAAATCTTGAAAACATTGATGCAAATCCTAAAGCTGAATTCCTTACAACAGTTGGGAATACTTCAGACGTAAACAAATACATTTGTCCAAATGCCATATTCGATCCAATATGCCCTAGGATAGCAAAAGCTAAAGAAATAGACTCTAAATCACTGGGAATATAAATAAATATAATCAATGCAATGGCCGACATAGTAAAACTACCAATAACACCAATTTTCCTCTTAATATACAAAGATACAAGAACATTAAAAAATAATGGAGGAATATGAAAAACTCCAAAGAGAAATATATTTAGATAAAAATTTCCCTGAAGTCGCCCGATGTACTGATTGATACCATAAAATGTGTTCCCGCAGCAAAACCAAACACAAGCAATTATTAAAGAGTACATTTTCATTTTTGGTGTTGAAAACAAGTCCAAATAAGATCCATATTTGGGTTCTTCTTTCTTCGTTTTATGTTCTTCAGCTGCATAAATAATTGAAGCAATATTATCAGTCGGTCTTTTGTTTCTGAAATTAAAATTAAAATTTACTTCAATCCTATTAAAGACACTTAATCATTATTGATTGTAAAACTGTTTAATTATTTACCTTTTTGCAATCTTTGTCAGAACATCTATAGCTTCTTCTTTCTTTCCTACAGTTATTAACCATCGTGGTGATTCCAACATCAGCCAGTTATACGATATCACGAATACGCAGGGTACTGACGTCACTAATTGTAGATACCTCCACTCCCTTATGTAATAAGCAATGATCGGATGTACTATAGACACTGTAGCGTATGCTATTTGCGTCAACCCTGGCAGATATGGTCGAAATGATTTCCCACTTAACTCCACCATAAGAGTATAGCTACAGATCAAAGTACCGCCTACTGAAGTACCGATCAGAAAACGAAGAACTAAGAACATCCAAAAGTCTGGTACTAAAGCTGACGCTACTACAAAAACAACATCACTCGTTAGCGCCATTAATATTGTAGTTTTACGACCGTACCTAAAACAAAAGTTGGAATGAAATATATGCACACAAGACAGTCTTGTTTAAAATGAATAGCATAACATTGTTTAGTAAAACAAAGCTTTTCAAATTTATATTTTGTGTAAATAATGGAGAAACAATCTGAATATTCACGATAATTTAGTTAGATGAAACTTTTTAAATGAATTAATAAATTGTTTTCATAATTTAAACACTATTAATTGACTCATACCATAAATATTAATATACTTTATTTACTATAGCATTACACATAATTTGAAAATCAATGGTAGTATTTACCGATCAGAAAGATATCCATAAAGAAGACTTCCCGTTAGGATTCCTATTTGCAGCACGGATTGAGCTAAGCTGGCCAGATAAGAACTGCCGCAGATGAGGTGCCAAGTTGTTACAACCGATTCGACGATAGTACTCGTCTCATACTGTGGGTTTTTACAGGGACAGTAATTCGTCATATTAGAAGCCCCTTCATCAAGACACACGTAATCCACTTTTGGTAAAATGTAAACTACATTTGTCAATTGAAAATCGGCAGGAACGCGTCCGATAGCAATTAAAAATAACACCCATGTCTGATATAACCCGAAACGACCGATGATATTTTCAATCGCATCTTCTGTAGACATGACATAAATTTTTGCGTTATTTTTTTCGCTTCACTACTTTCCTTCGTTGAATTTCACAAAACATACAAGTCCGGAACCAAAGCTCTACGCTTTATTTACTTTGATAATACTTTATCTTCTTTTTTGAGATAAAATTAAATCTAGATATACTTGTACATAAACAGTTGTCTATACACAATACGCTTGTATGCGTAACTAAGCAGTGGTACCGTACGCATCAAAAATATTTTTACCCCCCTGAGACGCTCAAAGATGATAAGTTTTTTTTGTTGTTGAAAATACTAGTAAATTTTTTGGTAATTTACTAATATTCCCTTTAACCAATCCAACTAAGCTCTGAGGTTATGCTAGGGTATGGTTCACTACAATAGTCGAATGGCGGGTTTCGAACCCTCGACCTCAAGATCGGTAGTTCGTATCCCATACCATTAGGCTATTTGCGCTTAAGTATACGTGACCAGGCATTTCTAGATTTTGCTGTTAAACATTTTCATTATTCTAGTTCGCATTAAAAATATTTTAAAGAGCAATTGCAAGTCTTTACTTATGGAAATTTAGGTTATATTACATAAGGTGATTTTGTCGTTTGTCTGCCTGGCCTTGGCCTGTTCAGTAATTTCTCTTAGTACAATATTCTCATGGGCATTGTCAGAGAGGAGTAAGGGTGCATCCGCTCAATGGATAGTTGTAAAATAGATATAAAAACTTCGAAAAACACCATATTAATAAATCTCCACTTCTATTAATTAATAGGCGTAATAATTATAAGCAAAAAATACTTTTTCTTTATAATAATTTAATAAATTTTACTTTAAGCATTTATGAATGGACTGTTAATTTTTCTAAGCCTTTTAATGTATTTTAAACAGTTCTAGTAATGTAGTAGTGTAATTTAATTAGTCCTAGTAATGATAGAGAGAGTAATCAATAGTTTTAACGCAGCAGTCTTGCCTTGTTGTACTATCGATCTATCGAAAGGTCGTGTCGGCGGATGTTCTTGTCTGTTGCGATAACTTCATATCTGATAAGTTTCTCGTTGTCTTCTTCGTAAGTATACGTAAACAAGTATATACGAAAAAAATTGAATTTCTGCAAGTCAGGATTTAACATCAATTGTCGTTTGAGTTTTAAATATTTTTCTTCAATGCTATTAAATTTGAATATCATTGATATAAAGCCTTTTTAAGTATAAACAAGATTGCTTAGTGTATTTTATATAGTCATAGTCTTACAAAAAAAATTGTATAAGTTTAAAGACTGTATAACTAATATATTTATCAAAATGTGGTTTATTTTATATACAGAGTTGAATTAATATAATGATAACCTTATAATTAAATCAAGGACAATGATTTTTACAACAAATTGTATATTTACTTAGAAATTAACATATTTCCAAAACTATATTACGTTTTAACTTTTCTCTCTGACTGTTCAGTTTGTTGAATTGTATTCAACAGTACAGTATCTTTGGTGTTCGGTAATAAAAAGCATAAAAATCCAGCGATCAAAGCCACTGTACTAAATACTGTAATAGAAGCCCACTCTACACCAACATTAACTACGAATGGTGCAGCAAAACCACCAACTCTTGCACTCATTGAAGCGAATCCCATCGCTGAATTTCTTACAACAGTCGGGAATACTTCCGATGTATACAAATATATTTGAATAAATGCCATATAAGCTCCCATTTGACCAAATACAGCAAATACTAAAGACGTTGTATAAGCATTGCTTGGTATAAATATAAAGACAGTCAAAGAAATTGCTGCTATTAAAAAACTTGCTATCACGCCAACTTTTCTTTGAAGATACAAACACGAAAGTATGTTCAAAACAACTCCAGGTAAAAGGAAAATTCCTGAAAGCATTACATTAAAATAGAAATTGCCTTGTAGTCTTCCGATGTATTGATTAATACCGAAAAATGTATGACCGCAACAAAACCAAACGAGAGCCATTACAATTGTGTAAATTCTTAATCTTGTCGTTTTAAACAAATCCAAATAAGACCCGTGCTTTTGTTTATCTTCGTTTAATGAATTTTCTTCGATCTTTTCTATTATTGCTCCAATATTTTCTGTAGGTCTATTATTCCTGGAATAAAAACAAAATAAAGTCATTTCATTTGTTTACATTCCTATTTTTTTTTTGTTTACGATATTTAGCGGATAGTTGGTTTATTGTAAACGGATGTTTAATATTTTAAAACGATTATATGAAGTTTTAATTAATTATCAAAAGTAGTATCTAGCTAAGGCTTTACCATTTAGCAATCTTCGTTAATACATTTATAGCCTCTTCCTTCTTTCCCATTGTGAGCAGCCAGCGAGGTGATTCTGGTAATAGCCAATAGTACAAGACAACAAAGAGCCAGGGAACTGACGTCACCAATTGCAGATATCGCCACTCTCGAACATAATATGCTATCACTGGTTGAATTATTGACGCCGTGACGTATGCCATTTCTGTTAGTCCCGTCAAATACGGCCTGAATGATGTACCGCTCAATTCTACCATAAGAATGTAAGAGCAAAGCATTGTTCCACCGACTGCAGTGCCGATTAAAAATCGACAAACGAGGAACATCCAAAGTTCTGGGACTATACCGGATATTATTATGAATAGCACGTTGGTTATTAGTGCGGTTAGGGTTGTTACTTTACGGCCATATCTGAAATTAAAAGAAAAATCTTTTGAATTAACGAAAAGCATAAATTCTATATGTATGTATTGTAATTCCTTGTTTTACACGCTGACGTCTATGTTGTTTTGGTTTTTCTCGGGTATGTGTGTATCAACATACATACATAGGGACCTCATGTAATCTAAATTTATTTTTCACGGCTAACCGTTTGACTCAGAACGACGACCAGTAAAAGCATTGATGAATATTCCTAGGGCAATCATCTAATCGCCGTCAAACCTTGTCAGTATAATAGCTAGTAAAAAAGTTGACTAACCGAGGTGTCATAAAAACAATACAGAAACTACTACAGACTTGAAGATATATGATAATAACATTTGCTGATTATCTCAATAGATTGATCACTCGACGGAGGATTGATATATGTATGTCAATATTAAGTACCTTGGGCTCTCACAATTTCAATGAAATTGTAAACTGAAGACAGCCGAGTGGGTCAATGTCAAATGCCACTAATGCAAAGAACAGTAAGGCTTTGCACTCGATGCGCTTTGAAACAATTACAACATAAAAAACCTTTACAAAAACATTCACTATATATCAAATCTCCATAAAATACAAATCTATAAACAATTATGCATATTTCTTGTCAAATATGCAAACATCTTATGTTGTTTATTCAATACTTAAATAAGTTTAAAAAGCGGGGAATTCATAGTGAAATAACAAATTGCATTCAAACTGTGTATTAGGATTTTATATATGCTTTCGTTAAATATCACAATAGTAATTTTGCTGCCGTTTACAGAAAGGCGCTTCATTTATAAAAAGACGTTTTTTTATTTTTTCTTGCTTTTTTTAACTTGCTAATCTAAAGCAATTGGAAAACATTAACATGTGTTGTGACTTAAATTAAATAAATAAAAATAAGTAAAAACCTTTTTATTGCCAATTCAATCAGCATGTCATTTAGGTCTACCTACAGTAAATTGTAGTTAATTACGGAGGCGAAGGAGATATGCTGGATTAAATCATGACATAAGTAAGCTTAGTAAAATAATTATAAATGTATTTTCGTAAATTACCTGTCTGATAAATATCCGTAGATAAGACTTCCCGCTAGAATTCCCATCTGCAGCGTTGACTGTGCAAAGCTAGCTAGTTGTGTTTTGTTACAAATTAGGTTCCATGTGGTAGTGACAGATTCCACAACATTACTCGTATCGTATCTAGGATTAGTACACGGACAATAGTTTGTTGTATTCAGGACTTGATCATCCGTGCATTCGTACTCTACACTCGGCAAAATAAAAACTACATTGGTCAATTGAAAATCAGTGGGCAAACGGCCAATGTATATCAAAAACATAACCCATGACTGATATTTCCCAAAGCGACCGATCACCTTTTCAAAAGCGTCATCGGCGGACATTATCGCGATTAGTAAAATAATATTAGCCGTATAGATTTTGAACTTATCTTTGTAATGTAGTAATTGCTTGTTCATATACAGACGTTTTCCACACTATCGTTTTACTAACACTAACATATTTTGGACACGCGACATAACAAATACATAGGTGATAAAACTTTATCTAAACTGTTAGATTATTTAAAAGATAGAAGATTTAAAGCAAACATTTAGGTTGAATGATAACTTCCGTACATGTCACATTTCATGCGAAAGCACTTCCAGTCCCAAGGAATTCTAATCCGATTTTAACATTTCATTCGTTCGGTCATAAAAGGCCGAGTTGAAAAACTTATTTTGTTTTATTTCACAAAAGATATCATTTTATAAAGAAATTAAAAATATATAATGATTACTGTTGAATAGACAGACACTTGAACAAATACAACTCGATTAAATAAAGTACGCTGGTTTAAATAACATTTCGTTTATCATAAGTAGTTATATTTGCACTTTACTTACAATTTATAATATGAATTGCTGTCTGCGGTCTCGCTCAGATTATTATTACATTTTTCTTTCATCATTAATCTATTTAAATTATTGTAACGCCAAGCATAGTTGGATACACACGCTGGCTAGTTTAGAATATACCCATCATTGGCTTTGCAAATAATTTGAAATATGACGCTTCATTACGTACATCAAACGCTTAATTTCGTAAGTATGAACTGTGGGGTTAGACAGTAAAAAACAAAAAACGAAACGTTCCATCGTTTCGTCTAAACGATAGCGTCTCTCGTTTTCCCGAGAAAGCTAGACAGTTACAGACGATAGTCACATTCGTGCAGACGAAGGTGAATCGTCAAAAAAAACTAATTATTGTCTCTGCTGACGATGATTGTTGTGTCATCTGAATTTGACGTATAAAAAATGTAAAATGTTCACGTCAAAAATACAGTTGAATTTCAAAAGTTAGTGAAGTGTGTTGGAGTTTAAAATTTAATAAAAATGAGTAAAAACGCGAGCAGCGAACAAATCGCCGTGATGTCTCTGCTGCCTCCTCTTCAAGTGCTCATGCTGCCCCATCATCAGCAATTGATCCTACATCTGATTTTGGTCATAGTCAAGGTAAATACTAACATACATATGAATTGAAACACTACAGTTCTAGATCGTATCTTTCCTGTTCCTAGCTTATCCACCAAGCTTTAAACACATAATTTATTGACAGATGCATCGCAGA
>NW_013525335.1:0-775 GCF_000836215.1 Papilio polytes | reverse complement strand
TAGTTTAAAAGAAAGTCATCCACAAAAGTATTATTTAAAAATAATCTCTCATTTTCTATATTACTTTGGTTTAGGAGAGTTTTGGTATGAAAAATTAACATACAATAATATACAAAAATTAATATATAAATTGTGGGTAATAACATCAAATTCTTATATATTTTTAATGATTTTAAACGAATTCTTAGCATATCGAAAAGATTTAAACAGTAAAGAAAAAGGCGATTTAATTTTATTTAGTTTCGCACATCCATCGATAGCTGCTAAAATATTGGTCTTTTATATAAAACGAAAGGATATAGTGGATACGCTGCAGATATTATTAGAAAATAATAGACATTTTTATAATCCATCACTTGGAAAATGTTCAGTAAAACGTGCTAAGTTTTATTGTATTTGTTTACTTGTTAATATTTTTGTTATACTTGTAAGCGCTACTGTTGAAGGTGTTAAAAATTATTTACTCGAAGGTAAGTTTTTTAATTTACAGAGGAAGTTAATTTGTTACTTTTTTTCAAAGGTATTGTTTTGTAACTTCGGATAGCTGAGATTAAAAAAGTAAAGAAGCAAGATAACGTTCATTAAAATTTGAGTAAAAAGCGTAACTTTAAACGTTTGGTATAATTATCTATACTAATATAAAGAGGATAGATTTGTATTTTTGTTTGCATTAACTCAAAAACTGTATCGATTTAAAAAATTCTTACACCATTAAAAAGCTACAGTGAATAACATAGGCTATTTTTTTTTTTTTTTAAGTTTCACGTGGACAAAG
>NW_013525334.1:0-757 GCF_000836215.1 Papilio polytes | reverse complement strand
GCTCTGAAGAAAAGGGGGAAAGGAAAAGGGACTAAATTTAGGCCTCCGGCACCACACACATCAGACGAAACGCGGAATTGCTTCCACTTCACGCCTGTCTTCTATGTGGTCGTGATATTACACCGGGCGAACCGTCCCATTCGTGCGAAGATGTTAAAGCGGGCACTACCACTTCCTTTCAAATATATGTGAAACCAACCCGTTGTGGGTCAGCCTGGTGAACTATATCCTAGCCACCACTTAGGGTAGACTCCAAGCGTACTTCGTATAAGTGTGAATTGAAAGATTATTATTTAAGTAACTACAAGACTTGTTTCAGACTTCAAGAAGTATTTGGTGGTTCTGATAGAGATGTGGAAAAAGATGATTTGACAAAATTATTTTATATGGATGCGGTTTTGAAGGAGACGATGCGACTTTATCCGATAGTGCCCTTTTTAGGCCGTTATGTACATCGTGATATAAAACTCAGTAAGTAGTTACGCTTTATATAAACTAGTTTGAATAACTATTGCATTTTCTATCGCTGTAGAAGATTTTACAATTTAACTTGTGAAAGGTTTTTATACAATTGGCTCAGGAAGTAATGATTTTCCGCGTGTGTATGCTAATTTGCGTGTACATATGTAAATTGCATCGTAACCTGTACTCTAACAGTTTTAACAATTGAGGTGTTTTCATAGGTTTCAGCTAGATAGGTTTTTATACTTGTTTTTTCTTCGATTACAGAAAATTTCACCCTTAAAGGTGGTCATCC
>NW_013525333.1:0-1271 GCF_000836215.1 Papilio polytes | reverse complement strand
TGTTAATGGCTTGTGTATTCGCGCCTTAACGTCTGTACTGTAGAATAGCGTCCAAACGAGCACTGCCGTCTTGGGTCTTGGCCGTTCAATAATTACTTTTTGTTTAAGTAATACAGTTTAAATTCTTTAAATTAGTAACGGCACTATGACTGTGACTGTAATTACAGTGTCATTTAGATAGGTGATTGAGGCAGTTTTGTAATAGAGAATATTCATTATTATTGTCCAGAACACATGCTTACGTACACACATAACTGTTTACAGAAAACATGATAATGTCTTATCAGTTCTTGGTTTATTATCACATTATTTCATAAAATTCATGATTTTGTTTTTAATGTTGATGTTACTGTAAAGGTTTGAACTCCGGTGAATCCTAAGATTTACCAATAAGTTACAGTTTTTACCACGTACTTGTCCCAAAAGTTTTGTGGTTTTTGTTTAGGTATATCGAGTGTTATTATGCCCGTCGTAGAGCGGGGCAGCTGCCCATCTCTTGATCATCAGCCTGCACCTCCAGATCGCGGGCTAGCGACCGGCGGACTGGCTATGAGTAGATTTGATAGTCTTGTGTAGGGGATTACAGTTAGAACAAAACGTTAATTTGAATAATAGACACATCATGTAAAGGATTTGCAGAAAAAGCCAGCGGTTTTCAAACACAACTTTTATTGTTATCACAACAGTTCAATAAAAATAAAAATACGCTGTTTCACGTCGAGATATACATATTATATGTTATATATTATACTTATATGACGTATTATAAATGACTTATTATAAAGCCGAGTGTAAAACATTCCAATCATCATGGCGTCTCGGAAAATTGGATGAGTCGCTGCGCAGAACACAATAATTTTTAATTTATAGTTTTCTTTTACACGTGTATGAAGGGGCCAGATGAAAACCAGCACAGGAACTGCGTACGCCATCCGGGAATTAGCTGAGCTTGCCACCTGTTTCCAATTTATGATGAGCTTTTTAAAGCATTTTAGTGTGGTAATAAAACACTGTTATACATCCCATTCTATTCTTTTCAATATTAGATGTAGCGAGAAGTATTGCGCAGCGCACGTGACCTTTACCAAAATCACCTATTAAAATAGACCCGGTTCGCAGCCGGCTGCTAGTACAGGATTATCACAGAGATATTAAGGTCTGATGTTTCTTTAGACATTAACATATTGATGAGTAAAGTTTATCCGGAGATATAGGTGTAGAGGAGGGTGAGCAGCAGGCCCAGTGCGGCGGGGAATTTCCACGAGGAGAGA
>NW_013525332.1:168-506 GCF_000836215.1 Papilio polytes | reverse complement strand
TCGATTTTCGATTTTCGAGTTTCGAGTTTTCGATAAACGATACGCGCTATGCGCTATGCGCTATGCGCTATGCGCTATACGCTATGCGCTATGCGCTATGCGCTATGCGCTATGCGCTATGCGCTATGCGCTATGCGCTATGCGCTATGCGCTAAGCGCTATGCACTATGTGCATAGCGCGATATGGGATTTTCGAGTTTCGACTTTCGAGTTTTCGATTAGCGATATGCGTTATGCGCTATGCGCAATGCGCTATGCGCTATGCGCTATGCGCTATGCGCTATGCGCTATGCACTATGCGCTATGCACTATTTGCATAACGCAATATGCGATTTTCG
>NW_013525332.1:0-156 GCF_000836215.1 Papilio polytes | reverse complement strand
GCTATGCGCTATGCACTATGCGCTATGCGCTATGTGCATAACGCGATATGCGATTTTCTATTTTCGATTTTCGATTTTCGATTTTCGAGTTGTCGATAAGCGATACGCGCTATGCGCTATGGGCTATGCGCTATGCGCTATGCACTATGCGCTATG
>NW_013525331.1:0-577 GCF_000836215.1 Papilio polytes | reverse complement strand
AGCCGCCGCCGCGTGAGCGAGTGCTGTGTGGTGTGGTGCTGTCGTCCCGTCCCCTGCCCGGCGGCGGGACTACAGCATTTGTACGTTGTACGTAGTGATACCTGACAGAACTGAACATCTAATATAACGCCATCTATCGTAATGTAATTTATTGTAAAATTTATATAAATTTAATTTTCTTTTTTATTTTTATTATACATGGGATCGTTATGGATCTCGAGCCAAAATGTAATTAATAAATAAACGGTTAATTTATTTATTTTAATTACATCATTTCTTTTTATACAGTCGTTGACTTTTGTTTTTGATTGACTTCCCCTACCCTGGATCTTTTCCTCGCCGATCACTCTCCTTGCTTCAAGAGTGAATCCCCGCTCACACACATAATCGACACAAATATAGAAGTACACGATCAAAAGTAGGTCAAATGTGATAATCCAACGGGCAAATTAAAAATACATTTTAGTTTTATAAAACTTTGTACACAATTAGAAACACAAATAGTCCCCTAGCCGTGAGCTACAACAGAAGCACATCAGTCGGGGTGGGGGCTGGGGGAGGGGGGCACACGGGCTAG
>NW_013525330.1:0-1508 GCF_000836215.1 Papilio polytes | reverse complement strand
GGGCATACAAGTTGAGGGAATGGTCGAAAGGGGCTACGAAATTCGACACTAACACGTACGGTTTTTTTTTTATGGGCGGCCCCTTGCCGCCCTCTTGTACCCCTGACATGTATGATCAGGGATTTTGGGTACGTTTATAAAAACAATATATAAAATTTACAATATTACTTACAAACACGTTCGGTTACATAAACTGGCATAAAAGCTTACCTGGATAACAAAACAAATTTGAGCTAATCAGCCTTGGAACTATCGTTCAATAATCAGGCCAAAATTAGTAGAAAATTTGCTAATAAACGATTAGTTCTAGAACGAAACGTGTCCAACGCTTTTTTGTGACTGATTTGTCACTGTTTGCCTTGAAGAGGTATTTACAGTTTCATCGTATTTGAGGTAGCCGAGCGCAGATGGCGCTTAGCCTAGACCTTGGTGTCCAACTCGTTTGCTTGTAACAGTTGCCTTTTAATAATTTATGTGAAAATGTATTAACGCAAATACGAATTTAAATTAAAAATGTATTTTTTCATCTAAACATTATTTCGCCTTTTTTACTCTTCAAATTACCAAAAATGTTAAAAACATCTAGTTCCAGGTTCACTATTTATATTCTTAAAATAATAGTAAATTTAGTATTTAAATAATAACGATTATACGTAGCTTTAACTATTAAATAATGAAAATCTAATAATCAATTTAAACCGACGTTAATAATAAGTTAACAACTATTATTACATGTTAATAATCAAGTTAACATACATTATTACTACCTCATTATTTGTTACTTCATAATTTTAAATTTGCATGTAAAATTTCTATTATTTTCTTAATAAATCCTAATTGAACATAACTATTCAATGTTTGTTAAAATGACCGGGAAAATCAAAAAGATAAGAATTTTCTTTCAATTATAAAAAGGAGGTTATCATTGATTATTTTACCAAAATCTTCAAATTCAAGATGAAGTTGTGTTTATTAGTTTGTAAGTTATTTTTTTAATACATTACTAGTGAATAATAAACCTTTTTAATAATGACAACATAAATATTAAATTGAAATAAAGCCTAATGGAAATCCGTGATCTCTACCTACCGCTGTGGGCAAACGAGCAAACGGATACCTGAATCCGCCGAAATGCAAAGTCATCCGTAATTATAGATGCGTTTTCTACCCTTATCGACGGAAAAGGAGACGCACATAAACAGGATAATTTCCCCTTCCTATCCGTCTCATTCGCCGTCAAATCAACTTTTCCTTCCCAACCTTTCCTCTAAAGAAAAGGGTGGAAAAAAGGGACCAAATCAGGCCTCCGGCATCACACTCATCAGACTGTAATAGCGTTTCTCGCCTGTCTGCTGTGTGGTCGTGGTATTACACAGGGCGAACAATACAGTGCAGACGTTAAAGCGGACTCCACCACTACAACACTAATTACAAAAGGACATTCGTGATTTTTCAGTGACATAATTTGATGTAATTTCAGTGGCAGTTGTATTGTACGCCGCTGAAGG
>NW_013525329.1:0-1183 GCF_000836215.1 Papilio polytes | reverse complement strand
GTAAATGCCTCTTCAAGGCAAACAGTGACAAATCAGTCACAAAAAAAAAATCCAGTTTACATTAATCCGGGTAGTGAAAATAAAAAACTAGGTCATGGTTGCCTTTGGTTTCATAAAAATTTATCTAACACTTTAATTTATGTACTAATTATTTTACATTATGATTCTCAAAATAGATGAATCCTATTATCCTTATACTATAAAAACAATGTAATATTGGGATTACAAATGTATGTTATTCTTGTTAATTGTTTTTATGTATTTGTGCTAATGAATAATAAATGTATCAGAGACTGATGTTGGAACTGCCTGCAAAGTGAAGCAATCTTTCACCTAATGAAACAACATAAATGAGGTGATTGTACATAAGGTACACCAAAAGTTCCCACGTGAGTTTTAGCCGTGTTATAAATAATATACTTTTTGTTACATTGACTTTTCTATCTTACTACATATCAAATAAAGCATTTATAACATTTTATATGTTATGTACGTGTAAGGGTTCATTAATTTATAACATCATTTAATTTAATTTAATAAACAAAAATAATAGGGTTCAAATCAATGTCAAATGTTTATTCGGTTTTTTTTTCGGAACGGCAACACTGGTCGTTGGCAGTTGGCGTGAGCGCGTGGAAAGAATAAGGGTTTGAGTTTGAGTTAAACAATCGGATTGCTGGCTGTGAAACAAAAGTTGAAGGAAGAGAATAAACTTGTGAATTTAATAATTTGGGTTTTCTTCAATCTCCAAGTAGACATCCTGAACGCAAAACAGATTAAATCTATAGTTGCGGTGTTTATCTATATATCAGAAGTGACAAGTTAACCAAACTTATACGTAAGTACACGCCCATGGCTATTATTTCAATAGTTAATTACACATTTGTTTGTATTTTACGTGGCAATATATAATATAATTTCATTAAATTCAATTAAAAAATAATTCAACTCGAATTGAAATTTTCTATAAGTAGTTAGTATCAATTTTTGATGATATGGAGATAATTACATTTGTAGTTCATTAAATATTAGTACACCACCATTTGATGGTTTTAGATTTTACATTTTACAAGATATTGGATAAATTTAATGCAGTAATTGCTAAAGAATATAATTTAATGTTATAACTATCTTCTTCTTCTTTTAATGTTTAGTGGACCCCATCGTTATTTCGATGATTTCG
>NW_013525328.1:0-715 GCF_000836215.1 Papilio polytes | reverse complement strand
AGGGTCTCCAGCTCAGACACAAGTTTGTTCCGGTTCTCATCGGCAGTGGTCCGAGAAACATTAGCGCGGGCCGTGTACAGTGCATCACCGGTGCTATCGTCTGCATAACAATGAATGCTGCGTATTCGCAGCATGTCATTGATATGCAGAAGAAACAGGGTGGGGGACAGTACACAGCCCTGTGGGACCCCAGCATTGATTGGTTTCAGGTCAGAGCATGCACCGTCGACAACGACCTTGATGCTCCGACCCTCCAAGAAGCTGGAAATCCAGGCGCAGAGTTTCTCGGGCAGCCCGTAGGAAGGCAACTTCGATAGAAGTGCTTTGTGCCACACCCGATCAAAGGCCTTGGCCACGTCCAAACTAACTGCCAGGGCCTCACCCTTGCCCTCGATTGCATCCCACCATCTATGCGTTAGGTACGCAAGAAGATCACCAGCTGAGCGACGTTGACGAAAACCGTACTGACGATCGCTTAACAGCTGGTGCTCCTCCAGGTACCTCATAAGCTGGCAATTGATGGTCGTTTCCATGACTTTCGAGAACAAGGGGGTAATGGCAATCGGCCTGTAGTTGGACGGATCCGAACTATCGCCTTTCTTTGGGATCTGGTGTACTACGGCAGTCTTCCATGATTTCGGAACTATGCCGATGGAGTACAGGAACCGAAACAGGCGCGTTAAAACCGGTGCCAACTCAGGAGCGCATGTCCTAA
>NW_013525327.1:463-675 GCF_000836215.1 Papilio polytes | reverse complement strand
ACAATACTTATTACAATCTTGCATTATTATTGTTTGTTTTTCTTTTGCTACTTCTGATTGTGTGGATTAAATGTTATTTTATTATTTACTAGCTGTTACCCGCGACTTCGTCAGCGTGGTATTAGAGAACATACGAACTATATAAATAACAAAAAGCTACGTATCCCTCGGGTACCGGACATTTCTCGGGGATGAACGTTATCCCATGTGTA
>NW_013525327.1:0-418 GCF_000836215.1 Papilio polytes | reverse complement strand
AAAAAGTAGCCTATGTGTTCCAGACTATGCTCTAAACTTGTGCCAAATTTCATGGAGATTCGTTCTGCCGTTTAGGCTACAAACGCTAGCAAACATCCATCCATCATAACTTTCACATATATATTTATATTTTTTTTTTAACACAAGGTGGCAAACGAGCAATCGACCACCTGAAACCGCCAAAATGGCGAAGCGACCGCTGCCCATAGACATCCGCAATTGCAGATGCGTTGCCTACCCTTATACGACGGAGGAGGAGACGCACATAAAGAGGATATTTCCCCTTCCTATGCATCTCCTCCACCGTCAAATCCACTTCCTCTTCCCAACTTCTCCTTATAAAAAAAGAGTGGTAAAGAGAAAGGTACTTAAGGCCTCCGGCACCACACTCATCAGACGAAACACGGAATTGCTTCCA
>NW_013525326.1:0-1252 GCF_000836215.1 Papilio polytes | reverse complement strand
CCGCGCCGCGCGTCGACAGGCACATGCTCACGCAGGCCGTGCGCAGAGGTACGGCTCACATTACACTGGTCGCGGCGCTCCCTACAGCCGCGGAAAGACGCGGTGTTACTATCAAATAATCAAATAACCATTTATGTAGCAGTGCGTTGTTATAAGATAATAATAAAAAGCAATTAGTCGTATACTGATCGACCTCTTCGTACAGACATATAAAAACCATCGTATTGGTTAATATTCTGTGTCTTGATTAGAACAGAACATTTAAGCGACACCGCGAGATTGCCCAACTGTACATGCCAAAATACACTAGTCAACACGCTTTGTCCATACAAAGACGCTCAAAATGCAATTGGTCGACAACTTGAATAATCCATATTGTGTTCTTTGTGTTGAGAGTTTGTTGTGCGATGAACAAAGCATGGTGTACTGGCAGGCGTGCCGCGCGTGTCCCGCGGCGCGGTGTGGTACTTCCTGGCGGAGCAGGCGAGCCTGCGCCTGCCGCCGGCGGACGTGCGCGCCTGCCCGCGCTACCACACGCCGTACCGCGCGCTGCTCGCCGCGCTCACCAAGCACCAGCACGCCATACTCATAGACCTCGGTACGACACCACACATCACACATCACACTTTACACACCATTACATTGTACTTGCGATAGATGGCGCTGTTATAACTTCATGTATTGTGTAAAACACGCTAGATGTCGCTATTTTAACAACATGTATTCATCGATGTTCGGTAGATGGCGCTATTTTTGACCGACTTCCTAAAAGAAGGAGGTACTCAATTCGTCTATATTTTTTTTTTTAAATAAGATTTCCGTTTAGGTAAAATAATACCATGTCAATTTTATTAATTATCGTTTATATTGCTAAACTCATTTAGTTTCCACTAAAGATTTCTCTTAGTGTGCGATGTAGAGCGAGCGTGTGTTGACTCAGGTCGCACGTTCCCGAAGCACGGGTACTTCGCGGCGGCGCTGGGGCCGGGCCAGCTGGCGCTCTACAACATCCTCAAGGCGTACTCGCTGCTGGACCCTGACGTCGGCTACTGCCAGGGACTCAGCTTCGTCGCCGGCGTGCTGCTGCTCCATGTATGTATATGTACATGTGTATGTCGTCATACTGGCGCCGACGGGGCTGCACTAAAAATAATAATATTATGTGGTGTTAGATGGAGGAGGCGGAGGCGTTCGCGCTGCTGCGGCACCTGATGTTCCGGCGCGGGCTGCGGCGGCAGTACCTGCCCGACAT
>NW_013525325.1:1713166-1746187 GCF_000836215.1 Papilio polytes | reverse complement strand
GCAATTGCGGATGTATATGGGCAGCGGTCGCTTCGCCATTTTGGCGGCGCGCCGCTTGCTCGTTTGCCACCTTATGCTATAAAAAAAATACAAATCTTTCCACTGTATAATATTAGAATAGATATACCTAACTATATGATTATCCTATGTCAAATAATGTTTTCTTTATAAATTATCTGTAACTAATGTACCCTACTGCATATCTTTTACCTAGAGATGTTGAAAATTTTAGAATTACAGTTATATGCATGTATTCTGCTGTTCGTTTATTCACTTGACATAATTTGACAAATTAATTGCTGCAAAATCTTTTAGAATAGAGATTTAAATGTATGGACTTCCCTTTAGGTCTGACAAATGTTTTGGTACCTCGATATGTTCAAATATATATAAATTCTATTATGACCTTTAGACTTAGTAATATTAAAGCGTAACATTTCATTAGATTCGGATGTTTCTAAAAATACGAATGAATCGGTTTTCGTCTTTTAAAACAGCGCTGCTATTATCAATAACATTTTAAAGTTATACATAGTTTCATTGAGAAAAAGGGGATTCACATGTGAACACAATATCGGGCATCAAACAATACGTAATTGTCGCATAATGACACACCTACTGCGATAAATAATGATTTTTCCGCTTACAATGTTAGAAAAATACGAACAACGTAAAATAAAAACAATACTTGTCAATAAAGCTTATAGCGTCCTCTAGATAACCTATGTCTTCTTAATTATGTAAGAATCTATTCAAAAAACTTTAGACGTGTCAATTTCTGTTTTCATTCTTTGCTTTTAAATACTATCGAATTATCAATTCTCGGTAACTAACTGAAGTGTGCTATAATTACCTAAAGCCAGTCCGTCTCCAAAACATATACTGTCTTACCCACGTCTTTTAGTTCTGACCGCTGAATAACATATGCACATCAACGTAGTTATACTTTTCACAATTAATATTTATCACAACACTATTTTCGCTATAATACTTCACTATTTATTAGGTTAAGATCACATTTCTCCAGTCTAACTAGTAATAGTCTTATAATAACCGTGATTTGTGAAAAGTGTTACAGTGAAAAAGGGTTGACGTATATTTAAGCTAAAATGTAGGTATTTTTAATTCATGCTATTTAAATATTGTAATACCCTGAATAGGTTATTTTTATAATCTGTAACTTTATTCTCGACTAGCTCCTTCTGTGCGATTTTATCAGCATAAAATTATTTTATTGTTTACATGTGTTAAATTATCAATTGCAAATGTCAAAATAACATGAGATGATGACAAACCACGGCAACCTTGCTTCCTTGATGTTGGCAGCAACTTATGGTCTGTTTCCCACATTAGGGTTTTTATCCAAAAAATTTACCTCTAAGTTTAACGACGTGAAAATATATAGCCTAAAGAGTGACGCAAGTGTGGGGCTCTTTATTAACAAAAGAAATATTCAAAAATATGCTGTAATTACTGACATCTTAGGCAACAAAGAAGTGTGTGTTTAAGCTTTATTATAATAGTATAGATGAATAAGCGCCATATAAATGAATGACACATACTTCGTTAAAAAACAAGGCATCAGATATAAGCTGTGAATTTACACTGCAATACCTATACAGCAATGTATTGCTATCTTTGTCTTATCATAGAAAATAAGAGAAATAGCAATGTGTTTTTATACAAGTTATCCGGTAGTGTAAACCAACTATGAGGTAACTCGATAGGTGCTGTCAACCGCGAAAAATTCTGCGGCTTATTAAACCTTCTACTTCTAGCATTATTACACAAAAATCATTAGCTAATATATGTAATAGAAGAAAATACAAAATTGTGCTTTACAATTATTTGTTTGAAGAAAAAAAAATAATAACATAAACTATGTTACTCATTGATAACGTAGCTTTTTAATATTGAAAAATACATACAAAAATTCAAATCTTTTCTTTTTATAATGCTAGTATAGATAACTAAATTGAATTTTAATCTAAGGCAATGCAGGTAACTTTGGGAATGTGTGGTGTGACAAGAATGGATAAAGTTATAGACGAAGTTTGAAAATAGTGCTAGTGGTGGAGAAATTGAGAAGCAAAAGGTTAGCGTGGTATGGACATGTTATGCGAGAAGACAATGGGATATAAACCAAAAAGTGTTAAGATTGAATGTCCATAGCTACAAAGGAAGACCGCAGAAAATATGGATGGATTGTGTGAAAGAGGATATGCTTAAGAAGTGAGTGGATTTAGATGTGACGGCTGATAGAAATGTATGGAAGAAGACATATTGTGCAGACCCTCCGTAGGGATAAGGACAAGTTGACGATGGAATGCTGCAAACTATTGATAATTCAATCTTTTGTTGTAGGCCATTACCACTCTGATATTGTAGCATCTATTACCATTTAATAAATTTATATGTGCAGTTAAACCATAAATATATTTAGATAGTTAGGGCAAATATAACTGTTTATTGCTGCGTCATAAATTATACCGACGATTTGTTTTATACCACTAACTAAGTTATATAGTACTGTGTATACGACTGAGATAATATCGAAACGCAGTGCTTACAATGGTTCCCTACATTATTTAAAATCTTATTAATATTATAAATGCGAAAGTGTAGATGGATTGATGGGTGTTAAAGTTTCAACCCCAAACGGCTGAATGACTGATGAAATTTGATATAGACGTAGAGGACGGTCTGGAAAAACACATAAGCTACTAACTTTTGCTTTTAAAATCCCTACGCACACGGCGTCGCGGACTAAAACTAAGATATAATAAATAAATATATTATAATAATATTAAGTACCGAATTCTTAAAGGATTTTTGCCGTCATAATCGCCCTTAACAACATTTCTTTCTTAATTGTTATCTTGCAGTCTTACCTGGTAGTCTTTGCTGGTTATGTGACTGGCTAAATTGTCGAGTTATGACTGATGTATAAAAAAAAACAAGTTACAAAGAGAACAGCCTGATATTAAAAATTGTATGTTGCTAACATTAAACATGGACAAAAAGTTTAACTAGATTTTTGATATTAGTTACGTATTTTCACTGGTTATCTTTAATCTAGATTTTGAGAGATATAATATCGTTTCTTTGAATAATAAAATCGAAACATGATGTTAAACATAACAGTAATACATTGATGCGAGTTACAGTCATTTTGGAAACATAAAAGAAAATAACATATTTTGGGTGGATTTTATTTTAGATGGCAACACTGAATAATAAAATAGATACCATAAATCGCATAGAAGATTATAGGAAAAATGCAGTAAGGTAAATAACTTTTGAAATAATTTATAAATGACTATCTTTCGCCCTATAAGTCCCTAGTATCCCATGTGTTTTTGTTCATCTCTACAAAATATCGACATCTGTTGAGCCGTCTTTTATAATATTAGTATGATTTATTTGTATTTTAATCGTCCATTACTAAAACATTTGTACTAAAAATGTTTGATGTCTAGAAAGTTAATGTAACTTTTAACAAAATCCAAATGTGAACGTAAAGCAATTAGTGCCATATATTTCCGCAGTAAATATTCTCGGTAAATTGTAGAAAATGTTACTGTTTTCTACAGCTATCTCCTCTGCAATTAAATTGTGCTTATTATACATGGATCAGAGAGTTAAGCCCTATGTTATCATATGATAGTGGCCGACCTCAAGGAAAAGGTCGTGCTTTAATTAGTGCAACAACTAGAAGTTCCTATTCATTATAATTCAAGTCGCGAGCTGAGTTACAAGTTTTTTTTTATATTTTCCCGCGGTAAGAACAAAATGTGTCATTATTAAATAGTTTCCTTTTTCCGTCTCCTTTCTATGGTAATGCCGTTTTATTGTCAAATAATTAAATTAAAAAATAATAAGAATTTAAAATTAACATTTCCGCTTCAGACAATTACGAGTTATTGTTGTTTTTCTTGGTTTGTTTATAAATATATTTTTTTAATTTCATTAATTGTAATGTAACATTCAGTACCAGAGTATAGTTGGGCATCATCCAATATTATCTAGTGCTTGAGCCAAGCGTCCAATGCGTGTTACCTAACGAATAAAGTTCTCTTTCAGTTTATACCACCTCGTGCGAACAAAACGGCGTTATCGCATCATAAAAGTGAATTCCTATTATTGTTATAAAACCTCTTTATATAATAACATCTCGAGGATAATATTACAATTATAATTCTTGATATGAACGTGGCCGCGGCAATTCCGGTCTCAATTTAGATAAAGATTATATAGTGGTGCAGAGATAAAGGATTTTATTGTAGGCAATTCATACAAAAGACGTGGTGCCTTAATAGTGAGGACATTTCTTTACTGTTTGTGATAAGAAGTGCTTCGGTCGACGTGTATCAAGATGTCAAAGGACTTGGTTAATAGCAAGGTAAATATTTACATCGATATATACATTTAATCCCGAGTGTGACTGCTGAAGCACATGTACGAAAAATGTTCTCCGGGAGGACATGAAGAATAATAGGAGGGATCCTATTCTTCTAAACATAAACAGAGACAAAAATCTATTTTTGTACATTTGTTTTGACAGTGGACTTACGAACTAATGTTTGAATAATACTAACATCGTCATTTTAATCGTCAATATGTTATGTAATGTTTTCTTCGAGCCGTTTGTTTTTCTTTGCATGTATAAGTTATGTAAGATGTTGACAATGACCTCTAAATAAGAAAATATTGCTAACTGTTTGTATAACATGTAATAAAAATTATAAAAATTAAAAACTACGAAGTACAGCAGTAAACGCTAGCACGAAAATATTTTACCTAAGTATTTAAAAAAAATCTATTAATCAATTACAGCGCAGTGCAATATAAATTTTTATTACAACATTAAAGCCTTTATCAGATCACAGTTTAAACACAAGCATTATATTATAATGTTTAAATTTAATTTATTTATAAAAAAATATATTTACAATCGTATTTTTAAAATTAGTGTAATTCAAGAAAACGACACATTTCGATTAATTCTATCTAGTTAAGTAATAAAAAATGAAAAAGCAACTGTATATAAAAAATAAAATAAATGTAATTGTGATGATAATTATAGATAATAAGTAACACACGACATTTTTTTTCAACGTATTGTCTGAATTAAAACACACAGACACGCGAACTGTCAATAATGAGAATGTAACAAATTAAAAACTCTTGAGCACACGTTTTTATAGGGTGGCGGCACGACTGGCCTGTCTTGGATTTGTCCTAGTTTGAAATGTATGCAACCTCGTTCAAAGAAAACACTAATACCAAAGGTATGAGAAATATAAAATTGTCAAGAGTAAAGGGAATTTTCGATGTGCTTGAACCAGTTACAAATTGTAACTTACAATGTTTGTTTTTCGTTTTTGAATATTGCCCTTGAAAATCCGTTATGTTTACACGTAATTACGTTCTTTAAGATTTTCATAAATTACCAGCAATTTATTATAAAAAATACCTATATTACAAGGTTATTGTGGTGTCTTCATTGCTTGCCTGTTGTGAATGTCCATAACCTTTCGAAATACCTTGTGTTGTAAATGCTGGTATATCGTGTTTTCCTGACAATTGACACTTTATATCTATTATCATTTTTTAATTTTAACTGCTTATCTTTGATATGAACTCATTAAAACTGTTTTCTTTTTTTACAATGTTTTTTATCGATCATGGTTACCCTACTTCGTATTTACTTCAGTATGCATTACGCACGTGTAAACTAGAACCGTAAATCCCCAGATAGCTTGAGGAAATTGTAATGTTTCGAGGCGTTCAATATGGTCTGCTCATTACGTACGTTGTAACTTTTTTTTTACAAATATTGTAGTTTAGATTATTTATTTTTAAAAATCTCCAACCACGATAGAACTAACATAATTATATGGAAATAGATAACACTGTGAATAAACCTGAATGAATGGTAAATATTATATAATATAATGGTAGATAATAATAAAATTTAGATAGTAAAGTGCATAAACCACTAATTCACAATGTAATTGTCAATTTTAAAAAAAAAACAATCGTGTTTGTTATAATAAAAAAAATAAACAACAATCGCAGTCGCAAATAAATGCATTAACGTAAATAATTTCATGAATCATTCATCTACTATTTTGTTACCTTCATTGACACGTGATATCTCTATGTAGAAAAAAATCACGTGCTCATATAGACTTATGTTAGCATCAGGTAAATATTATATTGGACAAATTAAATAAAACGTAATGATGAATACGCGTATTCTACAATTTTATTACATGTAAAAACGTATGTCATAAAAGGTGAATGCACTTTGAATTTACACAACTATTTAGGTATTTTACTTCGAAAAAAAAAGTAGTAAAGAAAATAGTTTAGGTAACTATAACTTTAGGTCAACTTACCCCTCGAGCAAAAGGGCGGGTTTTTTAATTTTACGCCGGTTTCCGTTCATGTCACCGTGTCCACGTAAAATATGAATGAGTAGCTGTAAATTTAATTTTATTGTTTACATTTGACAAATTGTCAATAGCAAATGTCAAAATGACATGACATGACAAACCTCGGCAATCTTGCTTTCTTGATGATGGTAACAACTTATGGTCTCTTTTCCACATTAGGGTTTTTATCCAAAATGTTTACCCCTAAGTTTAATGTCGAGAAAATATATAGCCTAAAGCGTGACGTAAGTGTAGGGCTGTTTATTAAAAAATAATTGTTAAAAAATATGCTGTAATTGCTGACATCTTAGGCAACAAAGAAGTGTGAGTTTACGCTTTATTATAATAATATAGATAAGAGATTTATGTATATGTTGCTATGAAATATACAGAACATAAGAACGTGGATCGGATAATAAATTAGAATTGATTGAGATGATCTCATTCACAGAACGCACATCTCAGTTTACATACAATATTGCACACTAGTTGCACACAAGTTGTACACACACTTGCACACACAGAATATAGCATTGTATTATCTGCGGTACGACTCATGATTCTCAGAATTTATTAAAGTTGATAGAGACAATTGGATTTACAGGACAATTTATATGTTTAAGACGCATATGCGCTTACGTCAATAACAATCTAATTCGCAGGACAAATAATTTAGTGCATTTAAACCCAAATGAATCACGGACTATGACGTTTACTCGTGATTATTTTATTTCGTAGTGAGTAGTGACCTTTAGCAAGGGCTATAATGCACCCAACAGTTTCCCTTACGTAGTTTCCTGTATAAGTCGCTTATGTTTAACTCAGTATTCAATGTTACACGCAACATAACCAATATTTAATCCGTATAGATAAATCGTAGTGTTAAGAAAAAATCAGTACTTACTGTTCTGGAGGATTGGCGCAACACTAGATTATTGGCATATACGTTCGTCCCTATCTGACATCTGTCAATGTCATTCTGACGTATTATATAAGCGCGCCATTCTGACGGGAGGCGGGAACTTTTGTTTAATTTAATTACGTTATTATAATTATATTAACGTCCTTTCAGTAACTTTGTTGTGACTCATTCCATTTTCTAGATAAATGCATAATAATATTTCTTCAAAGAAAAAGTTATAAGAGAAAGAGGAACGCATAAATCTTTACCTATGTTGTTACGTCATCTTATAAAGTCGACTTAGAACGTAATGAAAATAAAATTAAGAATAACCTATTGTTGGTGTATACTTACTATTGAGATGGGAATACACGATTATTTTTATATTAGATTGGTTGGTTTTAAATACAAATTAGTGAAAGGACAAAGCACTTTAGTAAAGCCCCGAATGTGACATCGATGAGTAATAATTATTTATCTTTTTATGATAGGGTTTATATTATTGGCAACAATAGTTTAATCAACTAATAAACTCATAATTTGATAACAATCAATTACCGTACCGTTGCGGACTATGAGGTAAATTGTACTAATAAAATGCCTCCACAATATATAGAAAGAAAAATTGTAGCAGGAACCCAAGAACAAGATGCAGAAGTTTTTATTTCCAATATTTTATGTCACCGACAAACTGAGAATGCCGTCCGAAAATAATTTGCAAAAACAAATTGGAAATTCGTATTACGAACGAATTCATTTGTAAAATGACTCCTTGGTTCGACATTTCATCACACATGGTTTTTTTAATTTAGTATTTTTAAACTAAAATGATGTTTGTTATTTCATGAAAAATAAACGCAAATGCCGTATCTACGTTTTTGTACGACTTCGATAACTTCGTTATATTTATTAACGCAGGCCATATCTAGACTGTCTACTGTCTGGACATGCCAGAACTCAACTTTCTCTGTTTTTGTCACTGTATTGGACTGACATCGCAAAATTTGAGTGTAATCTATTGATTACTTTCTTTTGTATTGTTTGAAATAAAAACAACGTTATATTTCAATTCGTAATGGATTAAAAGGAAAGAGAATTATCGATTTTCCACCTAAACCGGTTGGGTTGTAGAACAATAACTATGTAAAATTGGTACAAGGTTAAAACAGCAACGATATTGAGTTTAATCGTAGTTTAAAATGTAAGGTAAGAAATAAAATGAAAGCACGTATTTAAAGAAACGTTGTGTAAGTCTTATTTGGTTACGGTACACGTGCACGGTATCAGGCATCACAAAACATGTACAGAGGCACGTCGGCAGTGACACACCTCACTTCACCCAATCCAAATATACTCGAACGTTTGGCTGCAAGTAACCTTTTCTTAGAAGCCAAAGCCTCTGTGACTACGCAAAATATACTGTATCTCGTGTCACAATACTATAGCAATGATTATTAACTTGAAATCGTTTAATCATACTAATATTATAAATGCGAAAGTGTAGATGAATGGAGGGATGTTCG
This sequence comes from Papilio polytes, assembly GCF_000836215.1. NCBI lineage: Eukaryota > Metazoa > Arthropoda > Insecta > Lepidoptera > Papilionidae > Papilio > Papilio polytes. The sequence continues at coordinate 1,737,323 of NW_013525325.1, read as the reverse complement.
AGTTTGTAGCCTCAACTGATGAACGGATTTCGATGAATTTTGGCATAGACGTAGACAATCTGGAAGAACACATAAACTACTCGCCTTTGGTTTTTAATTCCACGCGGACGGAGTCGCGGGCGAGAACTAGTAATAGTAATATATGCGGTTGGCTGAATTTCCTATTCACTGAATGTTAAGTTGTAGTTTTTGATCCTTAAAATAAATTAAAAGATGAAACTAAAATCACCTACCTGCAAGACATTTTATTATGCACGAGTTTTTGCCCGCGACTTCGTCTGTGCACGATTATTTAAAACAAATGTATATCTATGTGTTAGACTATTATCTCCATCTATGACAAATTTCACCGAGATCCGTTCTACAGTTTACGCTACAAACTCTAATAAACATCCATCTATCTATCAATCTATCTAAACTTTCGCATTTACAATATTGGTAAGATTCGTGAGGTAGGACACAAATAATACAATACTACCTACTTTATTTGACATTAGTAGCTCTTCTTGTAAGTACTTAGTTTTAAATTAACGTGGGCACTTCTAGCATACTTTAAAGATTTAAAAATAATTTGAAAGTAAGTATAGGTATTTCAATCGGTGCATTTCATAAGTCATTTACAGCTGTTGCGTTATTTGAACGGGGATTGCGTGAAGGCCATCACGTGAACGGCAAGATCGCGTCGCGCCGCGCCCGTTTCGGTTCGGGGGCCGGGCGTGACGTCACATGGCGTAAGGGCCGCGGGGCGCGGGGCGCGAGGCGGGTAGCGGCCGGAGCGGAGGGTGTGGTGCACATGCGCCGCGACCGCGTCGTCTCAAGGTGACCCTGTGCTCGCCGTGCAAGTGCCCGACGCCGCGCCGCCGCACGTTAATCGGTTCCTTTCACTTGTACACGATCAAACGGTCTCGGATATACCGGTATTCGTGTGAATGCGGATATCGGCCGTGTCTTTGCCAGGTGGAATTTATGACAGCACCCTGTGGACGCCGACGCTACTTGTTCATCATCTGTTATCTCGGTCGTCGCGACCAACAAGACGAATCGATATGCGTCAAGCGAGAGACATCGTGAGTATCGTAATATCAAATATTTGCTAAAACTAGTATCTAGTAGGTTTACGAAAAATTTCCAACAGAAGTTAGTTATATCTTAACATACATTATATTGTTATAAATGTAGTAATTCACACAAAGGTGTAAATCACACACATTATGTCTGCTACCTTGAATATACGCTAACTTCTCTAATGTAATTATGCCAATGCGATCAATGATTGACCAAATTTATACATATAATGATAATAACTTTGCAATTAGAAACATTTTAATCCAATCAATGTCCAATATTGGTGATTTAGTAATTTGTTTTCAAAGTACCTCCATTTTATCTAAAAATAAAATACACTTGAATGAAATGGCACAACACGATGTCAATCAGTCAAGTATGCTTGTAACTACAAATCTCTATGTTCTGAAATCCATAGGGCCACGTTAAATTAAGGTTAGAGGATGACAGACGATATTTTTTATATTAACCAAAACCATTTCCTAGTAAATAATATGGCATTTTGAAATCCAAACAATGTCCACAGATTGGAAGTTTGACATTTCAAAATTAAAATAAACAAATACCTACACGGAAACTCGCTTTAACCTAGTATAATTCGTTATGTCAAAAACGACATAATACATTTAAACTGGATATAACCAGTGGTTTAAACGATTTGATAATTTAACAACCACGTTTTTACTGATATTAATACAGAAATCATGACTTTATCCATGTTGTAATAAAAGTATTTAAATAAATAAGTTGTGAAGCGCAAAGATCTATTGCACGATGTAGATATCGCTTATAGTTTGTTTTGTTACAAACTAAAAAAACTTGTTTACTGCATTGTAATTATTATATATCAAAAAAAATGTTGACTAGTAAGCGTTACTCTTAATTTTACGTCTTAGCAATGTTATAATCTACACTAAGAGATAAATATTAAACGATTCTGAAAAAGACAGTCTTAAATAAACGATATGCTGGTCAATCTATACGTAGATTGTTTCATACAAGTTTGTCTAATCTGGGTTCGATATTCAAACGTATTGTAAATGACAACACTGACGCAATTTCCTTCCACGACCTCCGGAAACCTCTTATTGGGAAATTCTCACCTCTATCCTAGGCATCTATAGCTTATAAATCTATGTGCTCCATCATTTTACCTAAAAGATAAACGAGAGAAGACACTTTTATCCAATAATCATTCTCATTCTTTTATTAACCTCATCCTCTTAGCAATAATTGCAATGGAAAGTTTATAATTGATTGCCTATAGAGATAGTGATTTATCAGTGAATGCACGCAAATAAACGATATCTAAAAAGCGATTCGCTGTTTTTATCTACATACTCGAACTTAAAGTAGTGCGATAATTCTGTCTGCTGACAATAGATTTCGGAAATGTCTGCTATTTCACGAATTAAATTTTTATAATCTTTAGATTTTGCAATTAATTGAAGGTAGAAACATTTGCGTTTACTTAATTGTATTAAGTTTATTAGACAACGTACATAAACAACACTTTAAGTTTAAAAAACACGCACGTCATATTTAGGATCTACGTAGGACTTCGAAATAGTATTATATTTTGTCTTCGTTGTTTGGTTATTGTGGTTGTGGGGAATCCCAGGTTAATGCGTACGTTTTCCTGCTGTAAACATAAGCAGTTTTAATACCTTTATTATCAATACTTTCTTGAAGTTTAAAGCCGTTTAAACACTGATTTAGTTTAGTGTTTTCAATCTATACAATCATTTATTAAAAACAGTAACCTTGTGAATATTTTCATCAAACACTACTTTCAACGTCTGTAGACCTTAGAACTTTCATTAACGTCACAACGATTTATGTATGTCTTATGTATTATAGTACTAGAATACGCCCGCGACTGCGTCCGTGCAGAATTAAAAAAAAAGTTAGTAGCCTATGTGTTCTTCCAGGCTATCCTCTACATCTATGCCAAATTTCATAGAGATCCGTTCAGTGGTTTAGGCTACATCCAACCCATCCATCTAAACTTTCGCATTTATAATATAAGTAAGAAGTAAGATGAAGTATATTTGAAGCAGTGATTACTAAAGTGGTTCTCAAACATCTGCCAAAGGTGCACGATTAACGAAAATAAGGCAGAGAATCCACAAGTTGAAGATATAATTGAGTGGCGTAAGGTTCACTGAAGCTAGCCAAATTTTGGTAGATTTCCACGAGATAAAAAGTTTTGAGAATCTCCATATTAAAGTAAACACGCAGGGAGAGTTTGTAGCTTTTAACTAGCAGCACTGACAAAGAAATTAACAACAAACATAGATTAAGATAATGAAGTGATCGATTTTGAAAGTAAAGGTTTTGGTTGTGTAAATTTTTAAATATCGTCGCTATCACGAGACGAACGAAAATAAACAACACGTACAAGGAACAATGCCAAGAAAGTGTTCCGAAGTGCGTTAGTCCTCCGCACGAGTTGTACGAAAATAAAACTTTGCATATCGCCATTTCTGATTCACAAACAGAGGTAGTTTCTATCGATACAGACCATAAACTTTATTGATATTGATTTTCTGTTATTGCGCAATAAATGATTAAAATTCAATTGGTACCCACCTACTTGCATTACAATAATTTTTACGTTTGTACATTTTAAAACACGATCACTATTCTAGTTTTATTAAGGGTTGTGGCATCAGCACATCGAGCCAATATTCTGGCTTTGTTAATACAAACACAGATGAATTAGTAAGAACCTCGACTTTTTCGATGTCAGTTTATCCTGTTTTTGCATCTCTTGGATTCGATTACAATTACAATGTTTTAAAGTATGCGAAGTCAATTAGCTATTTCCTAGGACAGCCAAACTAGATAAGTAATACAGACTTATGCCGCATTGATTCTTGGAGTAAATGACATGCTGGCCTTGACGTCACAGGTCATTGCATCCTGTCTAACTCAGTATGGTCTGACTGGTTTCCCGTGCATAATGCATACCGAGTAACCTGCGCCGGCACGTTTACTTACGAAAATTCTTACCAGCGTTCAATGTTTTACGTAATTAAAATAGACAATTTCCTGCTCACGTTTACTGAATTTAGACTACATGTTGACGTAACAAATGGATATAAAAATTCAATTTTTAGGGCCTATCCCACCACTGGCTGGTAGAGGCTCAGATAGCTCAAAAACGACGTCATTTCCATATAAGGGAACAAAACCCGATATTTCCATCACATTTTTTACACGTTCGATTGTTATCAGACAATTTACAAATTGATGGGAAGGCCCTTTTTAATTAAAGTATTATGTCTAATGTAATCAAGTCCTCGGTGAAAAAGTATGTTTCATATTTGAAAATTGAAAACTCCTCTTTCTTTTACTGGCACTTGTAACACTGCAACTCAATGCATAAATAAAAAATTGTGTCTTCTGATCATTGCGAAAATCCAATCGGTTTATTTTTAAATTTTCAAACAAATAATATGCAGGTTCGTGTCGATAAAACATTTTAAAGTCGGAAAACAATACATCATTATTTGGCCCCACACCGATGCAATTGTAAATATAGAAAACGTCGACTCGAGCTCGAGGAATTCTACTGACGTCAGAAACAAGCCCACGCGTCAGCCAATCACATCCATACACCAAGAGGCGCGCCTGAACTACAGATACGGATTACGTACTGATATACTTCAATCTGTAGTACCCAAAAATTCATAACAACTGTACCTTAAAATTACAGAAAGCAAATTCTTATTAGAAAGGTTAATAGAAACGATAGATGAGATATTCTAATATAATTCCGTTATTTTAGTTAGAGTCACTAGCTACGCTACTCTTGCACATACCTTGCCGGTGCATATGAGAGGGATGACAACAGTTTATTATGAATGAAACATGCGCATTAGTCAGTTCAGTTTGAAACACGTTCGAGTGCGACGGTCAGCGCAACGCCGCTCTTTTCGTATTCCTCATTTTGTAGTTGATTCGGTTAGTCGTGCTCGCGTTGTACACGACAAAACGTGTTGCGTATATAAAACACGTATCATTTTTTTTTAATCCAAAAATCAAAATGGGTATGGCTGTTAATAATTTACCACAGGTGAGTACTTTATAACGTATTGTTACATAATTTTTTCTTCAAGTGTTTGCCGGTTTAATATTGATGGGAAAGCAACCATAAGCAATGTGTAGTAGAGAGTTTGTAATGACCGCTTTGACCTTCAGAACTCGTACGCGATAATAGACGATTTGCCCGCTATGGCTAGTTTATCCGCAAGGAAATTGCATTTGTTTAGACTGTCTTAACATTCTTATTATGTATTTGTTCTTCTCGTTATATACCAACCGTCGGCAACCTAAAAATGTTTACATACATTCTGTAAGTAAAGTGAGAAAACTAGAGTTCAAATAATTTTTCGGCCAATTTAATTAACATGCTATATACCTTGCTAATGAAACAACAATTTCGATTTAATTAACATGTTTTTACAAAGACAAAACTGTTACTTTAACCTTCCTTTTACTCAACCTTAACTGTCGATTGACCAATTGGTTTCACTGTAATAATAAATAAAATAATTATAGAAATGTATTACAAATATTTCAATTAATTCGCGAAATGTTAGTAGTTGCTTTTTAATGAATTTCATTTTTTGAAACCTTGAATATGTAAACCATCCATAATATTAAAATGGTAACCATTATTTTCTGATTACACAGATCCGCGAAGAATGCGAGGTCTTTCACCTCACGGATAAACAGATCAGGGAGATAATGAGCAGACTACACAACGATCTGCTCAAAGGACTCGGCAAAGACAGTCACGCCACATCCATCGTCAAATGCTGGATAACATATATACAGGATTTACCAAATGGCAAAGGTAATTTCGTATAAATGAACAACTAATTTCACAACGACCTCGGAAATATTTACGACTTCCTGCCCGCCGAGGCCTACTTGAAAATGAGACCAAATAAATATTACATTATCTTTATCAAAATACGCATACTTTTTTTTAGCAAATTTTATACTTTATTACTGGAAATGCACAATAGACACACACCCATAAATATAGTAATCATGAAAATACAAAAAAGAAATACTAGATAGAACAATCTACAGTTTTGTTTAGTCATTGCAAGAATGAGGTGGATAATAATATGCTTTAGGAGGAAAATTTACGTTTGTGGCAACTGTGCATTATTTGTTATAATACCTACATATTTTTTTTCTTTTATTTTGTACCGTTATCAAGTAGAAATGGTCTGTCTAAAATTTTTTTAATTCGATTTTTGTGAGAAGAATAATCTCAAGCTTTAGTACGTTGGTTTACTATACATATTCGACTAACGTACAAAATTACTTTAAAACTATTTTTTTGTTAATTATGACATATTTTCTTATAAGGTTACTTTTCGGAACGTTTTTCTATCGATAATCACTATATCGTATATTGATTTCTTTTCAGAACGAGGTAAATTTTTGGCGTTAGATTTAGGTGGTACAAATTTTAGAGTTTTAATAATAAACCTTGGTGAGAATCACTTTGATATGCAGTCGAAGATTTACGCCATACCCAACCACATAATGACCGGTACTGGTGTGGCGCTGTTTGATCACATCGCTGAATGTCTGGCTAATTTTATGAAGGTAAACACTCAGTAATACTTAAAATAATATTTTCATATTTTAAGTTAATTTTTGATCGTCATTTTTTTAAATTTAATTGAATATAATTGCCTATACTCCGTTATCATCTCCAGCCAGTAATCTCGTTCAGTTACCATCAGAATAATCTTTTTAGTAGTAATTTTCATATCTAATTAACACTAGACTAGACAGTTGTCCCGTGTATTGTAGCATTTTACTATTATTTTTAAGGAACACAACGTGTACGAGGAGCGCCTAGCCCTGGGTTTCACATTCAGCTTCCCGCTAAAGCAGCTTGGGCTGACTAAAGGAATCCTCCAGCGCTGGACCAAAGGATTCTCATGCAGTGGTGTGGTCGGAGAAGACGTTGTTCAAGGCCTTAAAGATGCTATAGCGAGACGAGGGGTACGTTTAACTTGTTCTTAACACCTCCAGTGTCATTAACTTAAAAAAACGTAGTAGCATTTGATGTGTTCATTACATAGTAAAGGTCATGTCAAATATCTCAAAGGCTCTAAGTTATCTGTGGGCCGTTGTGCCCGCCTTGCCCTAACATTGTGTTTCGAGCCGCTAAGATATTTGAATATTTCTATACCTGGTATTTGATTTATTGGAAAGCCGAATTAACCGCCGGGTAGTTGAAGATCAATTATTTAGTATTCTTGTATAGGCCCTAATATCTACGAATTATTCCATTACCAGAAGCAATCTATTTAAAATATTAATGTCAGGAATGGTACGTAGATTTCAGTGCCTTTAAATAAACTGAGCGAAATATTTATTTGTAACCTATGAAACTTTAATGTTGTTTTCTCAAAGAATCACTTTCGTAATGGAATTTTTATCTTTTCTTGATACATAATATGGACATTTTGGAAATAAGGGGGTCGAAATTTTTGCAGGATCTTTCGTTGTCCGTGATGGGCATTCTTAACGATGCAAGCGGGGCTCTTATGTCGTGTGCGCATAAGGACCCCTATTGTCGCATAGGAATTATAATCGGTGAGTTGACGATGATAGTCGCTCTCTTCTAGCATAAGGCATGTTATATGGAGCCGATATGAGAGCCAATAGAGGTTTTCAATTTTAAGCAAAGCATATCATGTTTAAAAACATTTTTTTTCTAATAAATCTCTCTTGTTTCTTAGAAATTTAAATATCCAACTGGTTTTACGATTTTAACCTTGAAATATTTGTTCTTGAAATGTATCGTTTTTATAGAGTTAACTTCGCTAGTAGTAATCGCAATCAATTCGATTTATAAAGAAAATAAAATAACAATACGTCGTTTTTTTATTATCGTATGATTAAATAAGGTATATTTACCTATATTTTTAATCTATTTCTTATTTAAATGTTCATGTATTTTTTTATATTAAAAAGTAGAAAGCTAAATATGGATACGATTTTTGAACATGATTTGCTTCCATATTGAATTCCTCTATGATCATCATCAACATATCGCGGGTGTGTCATATCGTAGGGACTGGAATAACGACTATTTCTTATTAAAACCGCATGTTTTCTCACTCTTGTAGGACGTACAGATCGATATATGCGCTATACTCAATGACACAACGGGCACATTGATGTCTTGTGCGTGGAAAAATCACAACTGCAAAATAGGACTCATTGTTGGTAGGTCTATAATTGATTATGTCGGTTTTTGTGTGCACTTAACTTGCTTGTCCACGTTAATCTATCGTTTCATCATACGAGGTGTAAGATAACATTTTAAAATTTCATTTGATTATGTAACCTTTGAAATCGAACATATCGTATGTCTATTTTCACTAGTCCTTATTGTGACTGTGGTAAGTACCATTTTCGTTTGAAATATCCTTTAAAAATATTATGCTTTATGTATTTTGTTCTCCTTAAATTGTAAAATAACAAGTGAAGAACACTTCTTTTGTAAGATCTTTATTTATAGTGATTTATGAAATAATCTCGTATTTTAATATATGGTATAAACATGACTATAATTATAAAATGAGTAGTCACCGTTTAAGTCTTGTAAACTATTAAATAACTAACAATCTTTGTCGCAAGTAGTTTTATAATTTTTACGCAAATAGATAAATCCTTTTCTTCCTTCATTATGTATTCATCACTTTAAAAACTCATACATATGTTAACAATTTTATTCATATGTAACCTTTTTATTGCATGCTGCATGTTATTGCTATTTTGTCATATCTTCAATGTAATTTAGAAAACTCTGAAACCTACTCACTATGATCCGATTTAGAGATTTGAAATTCTTAAAGTAATCCTATAACAGATGTAACTAGTTTCGTCTTGATCTCATAAGAAACCAAATCTTATTGTTGTTGTTATTATACGAAGTTAAAAAAAAATTACCCACAGATAAATTACCTTCCTAATGGTGAAAGAATTTTTGAAATCAGCCCAGTAGTTTCTGAGTTATTTCTATGTACAGAAAAATATATTATTGTATGTAGGTACCGGCAGTAACGCGTGTTATGTTGAGAAAACGGAGAATTGTGAGTTATTTGACGGCGAGCCGGGCAAGTCGGAGCTGCTCATCAACACGGAGTGGGGCGCCTTCGGTGACGACGGCTCGTTAGACTTCGTGCGTACGGAGTTCGACAGAGAGGTCGATGTTAACTCCATCAACCCTGGGAAACAAATGTAAGTGATTCTAGCGTGATTAAACACTCAGACCTACTATGCCAGGATCTCCCGCTATTCCAATACGTCTGAATGACATTGACAGCTGTCAGATAGGGAAGGGACGTCTATGCCCATATAGTGTTGCGGCAATCCTACAAGGCAGTACTCTTTAAGTAAATTGATCATAGACAGTTTCTTATCCCACACCCTTTTCATGTTTATTGCATTGTCATATTATATGGCAAAGATTCTACAATGTATTTCATCATTTAGTGCGTCATCTTAGCAAAAATTTGCTGATGATAAGATTGCTTATCGTAATTGACTACACCGAGAATGTCTGCAATAGTAATGATAACAGTGATTAAACAAATCACTTTAACTGACAAACAAAAAAAATTGCACAGTTCAATTATGTTTTTAACTTTACAGAAACGTACACGACAGATTAACTATCAGTTAAATTGTACAGGTCTGTTTCGGTTACACATGTACAACTCAACAGATCGACTGTTCAGTTTAAACTGATGAATTAAAAGTAGTTGTTAATTTTTACGATATGTATGCTAAATTTAATTTTATTCACAAACACCGTTATAATTTATCAGCGTAATACTAAGCAATTATTGTAAATTTTAAAGAATAAGTTTCCTTTATTAGAATAGTTTAAAAAAATACATATGAGCAATTAAATATCAGCATTATATAGGCCTTTTAGTTAATTTCCGATAAAAATGCATAAAAGAGCCCAAATACGTTTAAATGTTTTTTTTTAATCAAATTAGCATTGCAAAACTATTGTTGTTAATCATGACTTTAAGGACAAATAGATACTAGCTTCAGATATGATAAAACTAGTGAAATGTATGAGTTAAAAAAGTGTGTTTCCATTTAGTACTTAAAATTACTAGATTATTGAAATAACATGACAATTAACGCGAATTGATTTTGATAAGATTGAAAATGATCGATGGTTTTGATTCTGGGTATTTCGAATTCGTTCTCGTTGGATTTCAAATTCGTTTGAATCTCACCAACCGATGTTGGATTTCAAAAGTTGATGTACACCCGATGTACTTACGGTGATGGAATACATCAAAAATATGCATGACTGTAAAAAAATTCAAAGATATGTTTAAACTCAACCTATAAGTCCAGCATGGTTTACTAGTACTACCCCTAACTTAATTTAGTCAAACCCAGGTGAGGATGTATAGTGAGGTAATGATTTCAGCCAAGAGAAGATGATATCCGGCATGTATATGGGCGAGCTGGTCCGTCTGGCGCTGGTGAAGTTCACACGCATGGGTCTGCTGTTCGGAGGACAGGGCTCTGAGCTGCTGTTCGAGAGAGGCAGCTTCTATACCAAATATGTCTCTGAGATTGAATCAGACAAGCTGGGAGACTACACCAGCTGTATGGAAGTGCTTGAAGAACTGGGTAAGATATAAAATACTCTTTTATCGGAAAACTAAAACAAACATCTCTTATTAACACAGTAATAATATTTTACGGTTCAACATACAATTCGTTCCAATTAAGAATTTACATGTTAAATCAGTAAGATATCGAATAAAAAAAAATATCAATAAAATAAGATATTTCGGAAATTGTATTTCAAGGGCCTGTCCCACAAAATTGTAAATTTTCAGATAACAATGCAACATGTAAAATATATGTTGCAATATCGGATTATGTTACCTTATCTGACAGTGACGTCATTTTTAAGCTATCTGAGTCTATTAGCCAGTGGTGGGATAGGCCTAAATGCAGTAAAAAAGTAATTAAACTCTAGTGCAAATAAAGTATTTAAAACGCTTTATGTGATGTTAAGATGTTTTGGATAGTAATAATAATGCATAATACGCGTTTTAACATATTTGTTGATTAAGCGCAATACAGAATTTGTTTCGAAACGCTATCGTCAACAATACTGTACGATTACGTAATGATTTCAACGTAATCTTATACGCACTTTATTACATCACATTGGTAAAGAAATATTTATTTTTCAAATAGACATAATGTTTCAACGGGTATACTGCCATTCAAATTTTTTCGAGGCTAGCAATTACAAAACGATCCTCAAAAAATTTAAGATATTAGCAAAATGTAAAATGCGCATCCTTTTACGTCAAACCACAACCCTGTGTTATTTTTCCCATCTACAGTTGACTAATCTAACACATATCTGCGAATATAAGCACTTACAGTTGGTCACGAACCGCTACACATTTTGTTATAACACAAGACATTCTGAAAATCTACTATAGTCTATGTCTACATAAAAAACAAATGAAAAATCCGGGTATGATGAAGTTAAAACTGGATTTAAGGTCAAACTACTCGTACTAATGAAAAACAAAAATACTGATATCATTGTACACACTTCATTCATTAAACAAAATATTTACATTTCATTGGCAAAACATGTATAAAGGTCAATTAAATGTTGATACGTCAATTATAATGAATTATAATAAAAATAAATACACAGTACTTTATGGTTTGCATCACCGATGTGAATTTGATTAAGAAACTCAAACACGCTCTTAAAAATCGTGTCAATTATATTAAACACGTTACTTAATATTTACTACTAAATTAAAAACTATAATTTGATAAATGTATAGAATGAAATATAATTTTCATTGCTTAATGCGGGTAATGTCGCACGGGAAGCTAGTAAGTGATATGCTAATGCATGTAGGTCTGTCGCACGCGTCCGAGGCGGACATGGCCGGCGTGCGGCACGTGTGCGAGAGCGTGTCGCGGCGCGCGGCGCACCTCGTGTCGGCCGGCATCGCCACGCTGCTCAACAAGATGGCGGAGCCGCGCGTCACCGTCGGCATCGATGGCTCCGTCTACCGTTTCCACCCGCACTTCCACACCCTCATGTGCGAAAAGATCTCGCACCTCGTCAGCCCCGGCATACACGTGAGTACACATCACCTCCCCCTACCCCCTCCTCACACTCATAACTAACCTTCTCGTTACTTGTACCACTTAAACTAGCCAAAATAGCAAATATCACTGCTCATAGACATCCGCGATTTCAGATTATTTACCTACATGTAATCAATAGAACGATAAAACTTAAAGCAAATCATATTATATAACTAGCTGTTGCTTGCGACTTCGGCCACATGAAATAAAAAAAAGCCTATGAAACTCGCTGATACCGTAGCTTTTTAATGGTGAAAGAATTTTTGAAATCGGTCCAGTAGTTTTTTTCTTATTTCAATACATACAAAAATACAAATCTTTCCTCTTTTTGATATTAGTATATTATAGTAAAAATATTTCAACTATAAAAACATTCACATTAGAAAGTCCAAACCACCATAATGTTACAAAACGATAGTCGAAAAATATATTGAAACAGTTTTAAATTCGAAATGTGTATTAGATTTGTTTGCGTCAATTGATTAGAGTCGCAAATATTTCCTTAGCATATTACTATCACTGTTGATAAATGTATCGAAGTCGAGCCCCCATACTGTAAACAATAAGTTCAATGTTCATTTGATAAAGTATTGCACAATCTAAATTTATCTCTTAATAACAATACAATAAGTATTATTATTGAGAATCAGATCCGTTAACCTTTTGGTACACACCTCCGATGACGCAATACGGCAATCGTGTTCCGTCTATATCGTTTGTTTTTCTTTAATTCAATATACGAAAGGATACAAATATTCAGAGCCTGTCTCACAATTGTTGTAAATTGTCAGATTACAATCCAACATATACTTACTCTTTGTCTACTTCTACTTGTCTTTTAAACTATCTGAGCCTCAATCAGTCAGTGGAGGGACAGGCCTTTAATATTTTTTCTCTAGTAACCGATTGTCTAATCTTCACATGAAAATTATTCTTTTTTATTAAAGTGTACTTTTCTATCTTATTATGTAGATAGAGTTGTAGCTATTAATTAACCTTTAACTAGCGGAAGTTTGTATTATCATGTAATATCCACGACCAATGATAAAATTATGAACATTAACTATTTTTTTTGTTACATAGTTTTAAAATAAAATACAGAATTTTTTAAATTAATTTTATTTCTAACAATATAACGAATTTAAGTGTACACAGTTTTATACAATAATTTCATTGCTAAATACGTAGATAAAAAATAATAGATAGTGCAGTGTGTTAAATATTTCATCCCGACCTTTGTTATTATGAAATAAACCGTGAGCCGTTTCACTATGAACCAAACAAAGGAGACTGCATTACGAGGTCACTAGAATTTAATCCTTGGCATTCAGAGCGAAGTCCAATTCAAACGTCTACTTTATCGCATTTTAATATTCCAAACTCAAAAACAAAGTCCTCTATATTTCTTGCGCGTTCCTAACCGGTAAGAATATTCAGATACCTACAAACTTTTGCTAGAAAACAAATATTATTGTGCGACATTACGTTTCCTCTTTACTAATATAAAGAGGAAAAGGATTTGGATTTTTGGATTTATGTATTCGATTCATGTAAAAACTACTGGGCCGATTTCAAAAAATCTTTTACCATTAGAAAAGTAATTTATCTGTGAGTAACATAGGCTATATTTCTTAATTTCACGCGGGCGATGTCGCGAGCTATAGCTAGTTTTATATACGTAGTCCACGAAATTCAAAATGGTACTATAATGTAAAAAAACAATATTGCTCATTGTTTTTACCTTCGGTTTTTACATAAATCGACATTTGTAACGACCCATTCTGTAAAAATGCGTCAAGGTATTTTTTTATCATTTCCGCTGACGGAGAGGTATTGGGCATAAACCTTGTGCAAAAATATATACGGCACAGGAAAATGTTTTACAAAGGGATAAACATTTACAATTTCCTTATTCCCCAAAACCTTTTATAATGTACACTTTGCCCTACAACTTCGCATTCGGATTACCTATATACCTCTTTACCTCTATAAGTCAGATCAGGGTTAAATTTTTGCTTGTTTATATTGACATTGTTAGTTACCGAACATCTTTCATTGGATACCTTTAACCTAAACTATTAACTACTAGTTAATTTTAAAAAAGCTATCTGCAATTAAAATGTTTCTTTTTCAGTTCGACTTGATGTTATCAGAAGATGGTAGTGGTCGTGGCGCTGCGCTGGTCGCCGCCGTCGCCTGCCGCCAGAGCCTCGGCGTCGCGTAACACTCTCACCACATCTCACCACTCGCCCCCACTCGCAACCACTCGCCACACACGCCACCACCATTATACCACAAGATAGCTCCAGCAAAGTACATCGATATTATATTTCTTATATTTTTTATGAAATGCGCGTAAATATAGCTGTGAGATATCTTGCTAGTACAAAATATCTGACGCCTGATAACTCTGATATTCAATTCGCCTTAAACTTTATATAGATAATGGTATATTAAATAGAAGTATTTTTTTGTTGTGATTCATAGTTAATATGAAATTATTTATTAGACAAATTTCATACATTTAGATATTAAACGAAAAGAACCATTTTTGTGTACAAATGTTATTCGTAATTGGTCTTACAATATTCTAAATGTTTTAAAATCAACTTCAATAGGCGTTAGATTATTTTAAAAAATACTAGGGGATAAGGTTTTTAAATTTACCGTGCTTATGTTAGGGTGACGATATGTTGGCTTAAGTTGGATAAGTAATGTTTTCAGTGAATAGCGAGAGCTCACTGGCCCCAGAGCGTGTTACAAAATTTTTTAGTAAGATATTAGTTAGTAACTTGTACTGTGTGCTCGTTTAGATTTCTGTGAGACCGTCAAATCATTTGATTACTGAAATATAATTTTTATTTTAAAATTCATATATCTGTTACTTAAATATTATTAATTTATTCGTTTATATTTTTTTAAAGACCTTAATACGTGACTTCATAAATACGATTGCTTACTTAATTGAAATTTGTTATTAAAATACGTACTTTAAAATCTTTTGTATTAGTTGACATCTTTTTTTTAATTGTGTCAATTTAAAAATTTCGATATGCGTGAAAATTCTTATATGTAATTTGATAATACGTACTTACATTTTGTTGCATAAAATTCTTGTAGTTAAATCAACAAAGGCACTAGTAATTTTATTTTCAATTTATTATCAGAAGACTGATTTTGAAACATAACTAAAACTTTCTCAGTTGAACCTCAGAAAGAAACAAGGTATTTAAAAAAAATCAGTTTGAACATAAATTTGAAAGTGTTTTCTGTTGAACCGATCGGTCCAATAGGATTTATTTCCCATTGGACCATAAGTTCAACGGGAAACACCAAACATTTGCATTGGATGCACGCAGAAAATCCCGGGATATTTTGTTTTCAGTGAATAATTATTTTTATTGTGTTGTATTATTTTAAGTTGCAGTTTAAATGTCGTGAAGAAATATAGTAATGTAGTTTAAATTAGGAGAGTTAAAAGTACTTGAAAATAATACAAACAATGAAAGTGAAACTTTTGAATAGTTTTTATTTATAATGGTGATTTACACTTTTATATGATAGTTATTATTTTCGAAATGTTATATGTGCAGTTAAATCCGACTTCGATATGAAGCATTATTGAATTCTAAATGTTTTAAAATCGATTTAAAATTCATAAAAATATCGATTCAAGACATGGTGTAATAAAATTTTGGTACATTAGTTTCTAAGTCGGATGTGATATGTTCACGACGTCAGCCACAAGTACCGGCAGCAATACACGAGAATCTCAGCCGCGGCGTCGTCGCCTGCCGAGTGCTCTCATTAGTATCATTATTTCGATCATTCCACGTAAGGATCATCAAATAGCGAATACAACTGTACGTAATTATTACATTTTGATTGTCAGGTTTCTATTGTAATTAATTTTAATCGTTAGTTGTATTAATTATTGTAAACAATTTAATTATCGACTTATTTCCAACAAGTCTTATAATCTGATTGGTTTTCTAGGAGACTTAAGTGTGTGTTTTAATGTTTTTACTGTGATAGAACTAGGACATATTGTAGAATTGTTTATGTTTTGGATATTTCTTTTTTTAAAATTCGTTTCTGACGTAAATCTTAATTGTATTCTGCCATAATCATTCTTGATATAGAAATAGTGATAATATTAATTTTAAATTTTAAAAATTGGCAATTTATTGGTTATATTTTATAAATCTTGTTATAATAGTTTTGCCCCAGCATATAAATCGTATAAATAACATCCATCATAGTTCCTAGTTATATAAATAGGTGCATTTTATGTTAAGTAACATGTATTCATAATTCTATGTTGTTCGGTAACGAACAGTGTTGCTTTTAATAATGCGGTGTTATTTTGTGGATACATTACGGTTACATTATGTTCAAATTTACTTAATAAAATTGTTGTGGTAATTCAACAAAGTAAACTTCTAAGTTCAATAACAAAATTGTTGTATCGAACTAAAATAACTAATTATTTTAACACTGTAATTTATATTAAATTTGTAACAATAGGTGGGAATGGACATTACGACTAAAGAAAAATCTTTTCATATATTCACTACTGTTGCAAAATAAAATTTTAAAGTAATTAGATAAAGTGTTTCAGAGGCTTGTAATGTCTGTTCCTTACTTAAGTCAACATCATTCAAATGTGGTACTTATTCTAAAATATATTTTTTGTATGTACAAATTGAAATGTTTTATCTTTTTGTTTTTGCTCAAATTTTTACAAACAATAAACACCGGTTAATAAAATTCTTTTATTTATTGGTCAACCTTTTTTCACTAACTTGTAAATCACCCTAAATTACCGATAGAGCAAGGGCGGATTCAGCTGTGGCGCCAGGGGGGTCACATAGTCGTGGTCAAGTAAAGAGATTGACACGACGGTCACGACCCCCATGACCTCCCCCCTTCGATGCACCATTGCAATACAGTCGCCAGCCGACATTATATTTGGTAAATATTTTCTTTAAGGCAAACTAAATTTTTGATAAACCTATTCTGTTCAATATTTTGTATCAAAAATGGATGTTTTAAGGGGTCAATGAAAAGATGATTTTTGATTAACTAATTTATTCAACAAGTGCATTTGCAAAGCATGAAATTACAAGTTGTTCTTAAACCAAAGTTGTGTTCTATGAGATTACAAATATAGTTCTTAGATCATTTACAGTCATTAATGGTGCATATTATATATGCCTGTCACTAACTTAACCTAATATTTAGCATCATAAGTTATCCTAAATATAATTAAAACAATATTCATTAACAAAACAAACATTTATGTTGTGTAAGAAGCAAATTTTTAAAAGAGATTCATTGAAATAGAGAAGAAATATTAATTTGACTAAATCACTTATAAACTTATACATCTAATATATCTTATTCCAATTCAAAGCCTTAATATTTTAATTTATTAGGTTAGCATAAAAAGCTTTAGATTAAATTTCTTTAAGAAAAAGTTTTTATTTTATGCTAAAGCTTCCAGCTTCAAAATAATCCAATAATTATCTCGCCAACAATTTAAAATTACTTTACTTTATTTTACAATTTTCATAAAATCTTAATAATGTTACAAATGCGAAAGTTTAGATGGATAGATGTTTGTAGCCTAAACTGCTGAACCATTCACAATTAAATTTGACATACATGTTCTCAATAGCTGAACACATAGACTAACGTTTTTATCCCAATAATAGTTACAATTCTAGTAAGATACACTAATTCTGTTTTTTCATGTTTACCTGATAATTCAGTAACAGTTCATTATATTTTATTGAAATCTGGCAAAAAAAATTAACGGGTTCCCAAAGGATGAGTAGTTTTACACTGCTCAGACGAAGTCGCAGGCAACAGTTAGCAATATAAAATTTTTTTAATTTTCAGATATATCTCAGGCCTTCAATCAGAATAAGATATCTGGATTAGTGATGAATACTAAGTCACAATCATATAATTACAGTCTCAATGCTACTTCACTCGGGCCATCAAAGACCTATCACAAAAGGAGGGTAAGAGAACAATTGCCAAATACTAAAACAAATCTTAAACAATTTTGGTTTGTATGTGCTACTTATGTTCATCATCATCTCCTTATCCTAGTCCCGTAGGGTCGGCGTAACAGGTTTTTATCCTCCACATAACTCTATCATGTCTTCTCAGTTGCACTCCCTTCTTGATCGTGTCACCTTTCACACAATCCATCCATCTCTCTCTAGGTCTACTTCTACCGGTGTACCCTTCCACACTCATACATTAAATTCTGATGAGATATTAAAATTTAGAGTTCAGAGTATGAACTTATTATTTTAGAAGCTATTATTTAAATGTTGTTTCAGTATTCAGCCTCTAGAGAATTAAACACGACAAGCACAATCTGATGGAGCCCTGACCGGTCTCTTAGGTGCAGTTAATCGTTTTGAAGTGCTAGTACCATACTGTATACCAGAGCCTATCCTCTCTGGATCCAATTCACCAGTTTCTATCTTAGCCAGAATAGTTTTCGAGCATTTTAGAAAAGCCTCTTCAACATTCTCACCAGTTTTAGCACTGGTTTCTAGAAACATTAACTCTGAAATAAAATATCCTCATTATTTAACTGATTTACTAAACATTTGTATGTTTTTATGCTAATAACTTACCATTTTCCTGAGCAAATTGACTAGCTTCAGAGAATGTCACTTCTCGAGATTCTTCAATGTCTTTCTTGTTACCAACAAGTA
Organism: Papilio polytes; assembly: GCF_000836215.1. Lineage (NCBI taxonomy): Eukaryota > Metazoa > Arthropoda > Insecta > Lepidoptera > Papilionidae > Papilio > Papilio polytes. Next base: position 1,718,301 of record NW_013525325.1, on the reverse strand, counting down.
ATATTACAATGTTTGGACTTGCGAGTGTGCGTGCGTCTCTTAGCCAGTTAGCGAGGGCATTGAATGAGTCTCTGGAACTGATGTCATACACTAGCAGAGCCCCAGCAGCTCCTCTGTAATATGATCGGGTAACAGATCGAAATCTCTCCTGTCCGGCTGTGTCCCATATTTGTAATTTCGTCGATTTACCGCCGATGTTAACTATTTTCGACCCAAATTCAACGCCAATCGTATGGCATCTGTCTTCTTTAACTAAAAGGTGAAAAATTTCTTGGTTTTTTTGACACTAGACACATCAGTAAATTTTTCGTTTTTATGATATTTGTTTATAAATTTTTGTACGATTACAAAAACAGAGAAAACATGCACAACCTATGCATAGTACAGTACATTCATTGTTGCACGATGAATATTTGTAAATTATTTACATACTTACATTTGTTCCCAATAAAATTATTTAGAAGGCTCGACTTCCCTGTTCCGGCGCTGCCTATAACTAAGAATTTGAACAAGTATTCTGAAAGTGATTGAAAAAATAATATAATATCCCACATAAAATCTAGTAAAACATATCTAGTATAAAATAAAAAGTACAAAAACCATACCATATGTTTCAGACATTCTATATGTCTAAAAAGTGTACAAATATCATGAAACCGTATTGTCGCTATTAATATTTATTAAGGAAAGAGACCTTTTCTAATTATATCAATAATATTTGTCTCAATTCAATACCTCAATAATAGATAAGAGAAATACAAACCATAGACAACGACCAATGACAAACCATGGTACTTTCCATAGACATAGACGATATAGACTGTTATGATAACGATATTTATAAAACCCAACTTGAAAAATTTTTGAAAGCACTGAAATCTTTATAAATGGACAGACAAAGAGCCATGGTATTTTGTGTTTTTTCAGTTTACTCCAATTTGTTGCTGACGGCAACTAAATAAGGGCACAACTCCATGGCATAACTTCGGTCAACTAAAATGACAGTGACATTAAAAATAATTTGTGCGTGCAAAAGGAAAGGAATGTTTTGATTTATCTTTAAATTGTTAATACAAGTGTTATTTAGAATAACTTTCGATAAATATGATTTAAGATCTTATTTACATATTAAGTTAAAAGTTTAATTCCCTATATCTAATGGCTTATACAGAAAAGGTTTCCCTTAATGGGACCGCTCTTTCGTTTCTATTATACGAGTGTGTTAATTCATCAAACAGTCAAGTATGTTATTATTAAACTTTATACTAATTTAATTTTGGATTGAATAGTGCTTTTTTATTTTATGGTAATAACATTTTGTGTTTACAGGAAGGCTTCTTGATCGGAAATGTAACATCTGAAATAACTAACCATATATCAGATTCTCAAAATGACAGTGCACGACTGGATACACAAATATTCATAAGAACGGTATTGCCGTTACCATCGGTGGCATTATTTTATTTCCCTACAGGTAAAATAAAAGAAGAAATATTATCAGAATTACTCTCAAGTACAGCAAGTGATATTGTCGGCTGGTATAAATATAGAAAGAATAGTAGTATTAAGCCTACATTTAGGGATAAGTTAATATCAAGAGGACTGCAGAAATACTTTGAAAAGTATCATGGAAGGAAAAACTTTGTTACATGCAATTTATCATCAAAAACTTCATCATCTGGCTCAACACATACATTTATATACAGATTTGGCAAAATCAATTGCTTCAATATGTATGAATATGTTGAAGATGTAACAGCTAATTTGGGTGAGAAATTAACAGGGTATAAGAAGGCTCCGAAGGTTTCACCTCACAGCATATTCAATAAAATTGTCAGTGAAAGTAATTTACAGAATAACAACACAAATAATGCAATCCTGCATATGCAGGAGGCTGTGGATATCAAAATGATAAGTGAAGCAAAGCTTGCTGCAAGAAATGAAAGTGATATCAGGGAGTTAGAAGCGGAAATAAAACATATGACTGGTATATTATCTGATAAACATATGTTGGACTTACAAGCTGCATACAACAAGCAAATGGAAGCAAAACTAATAGATAAGGAGGTAGAGATGGCTGAAGCTTGCGTTGATGTTTTAAAATCACCTCCTAGCATGGACATCATGAGTATTCCCAATATCTTTCTTAATAGCAATCTTTCTGATAGTGAAAGTTCAGTTCAATTCATTGAAAATGAGAGTAATGAGATAAGTTTAAGCCCAGTTGTAGTAGCATCAACTTCAACAAAGCCATCGCTGAACTATGCAGCGGCACTCCGAAAGAGTTCTGATGGACCATCAACTAGTGTAAGTGATGTTGAAAATTTAATAGTTACCCTTTTCAGCATAATTGTTGTATGCATAAGTGTCAAATTTAATGATATCTCGATCAGCTTGTGGCTCATATGTATGAAGTAAATCAGTGAACCAGATTGCATTTTATTGCATTTAATTTGTACAGTCATAAATTTGTGATCTGCAATCTATGAGCTCATTGGATCACAATTAATCCATCGAACTGTGGGTTGTTAATTTAGTCGTTGAGCTATAGCTCAATGTTTCAATTCTATTTGACATTTACCATTTCAAAAATAATTTACACATACACAATTTAGATAATTTAACCTATAAATGTTTTTGTTACAGAAAACCAATGAACATGAGGATTTAATTTGCTTTGATGTGGAAGATAAACATGTACCCAAACCAATATACATCAGTGACAATATCAAATGTTTGGATGACAGTTCTCCCGAGTTCTGATAAGTGCCTTAAAGATTTTTCTAATTCCCAAGTTACCATACAAAATCGAAATCCGTTTTCTGTACATTTTGTTAATGTTGTTTAACTCTGTTGTTTTAATAAGTGTTACTTTGTTTTTTAATCATTCACCTTCAATAATTTGCTTTAACTAAATCTTTTGAATTAAAGTTGCATTTGATTACATTATTATTAAGAAAAGAAATATTTACCTTGTATCTGGTTTTTTACTGAGAACTAGGATGTCCATAAATGATTTTCCCGAAGAAAGCAACTAGAAATTGTTAGACCTTTGTACAACAGTGCATATCCATGCATTACTTATTTACCTGCAGTTCTTAGCTTTTTACTTACATATTTTTGATTGTCAAATTTGTCTGTTGATGTATTTTGTTCTTTATGAATGTTTTTCCATCAAAGTATGGTATGGATGCCTTGAAGTGGAGTAAATAGGCATTCAACTAACGCATATCTTCTACCACCTTATCACTTCATACTGGATTGTGGTCAAGTGCTAAATTCCTTATACAGTAGATATATACCTCGGTGACTTAAAAACTTCTAACTTCAAAAAATAATATGTTCCCTTCCCAACAGAATGCTTAACCTCTACAATATAGACCCTTGATAACTTAAAACCTCTATAACTTAAAATATTTTGTGTTTCCCTTGGACTTTAACTTATCAAGGTCCTACTGTATTCATATTTTACATTAAAATACGTATACTTAAGAGGTCATTGGTTTGTATCAGGGGTTCCCAGTCTTTTATCGGTCAAGGGAATACACCCTGTAAGGACTACTATGTCAGAAGTCATGAAAAGTTAAAAAAATAACACTGGGTGGTCTAACTTTAGGCCACAAATCTGTAAGTCTGAAATTGTTTATTGTGTCGTTCCATTCATTTATGAACACTTATATCAGATATGTTTATAAGTGACCAATGTGTCTATTGTTTTGTAAAATGTGAATGTTAAATATACATACATATTAAGATTATTTAATTTAAAACGTTACTCTAGACTTTCAAAGACTTCACTTTCTCAGATATCTGTATTGTGTAGTTTTTAACATTTCCAAGAAAATATGTTTCGATACTAGGACACAAGTGACATTTTAAAAAATATTAGCTATTTTTAAAATGTTTAAAAATACTGTAATAGGACTCATTGTTTATGTGCCAGTAAAATCTACTGTAATGTTTTATAATATTAACAAGGTTTTCTTTGATTTTATTTACTTCAAAACATTTAAAATATCTATTATTCTCTTTGTAAAGACAGTGAAGAACTCATGTTTGTTATAATTCACTCCCATTCTGACAAAGTGCATTTGAAACTATTGAATGACCGGGATTGAATATTTAATATTAACATTATTTAGAATAGATTGATAATCCTCACGGCTATGTTGTACAGACTATTTTCGTAATAAATATCATTAAATGTACAGAAAAGGTTTTTTCATTCCTAAAATTTTTGGTCAAGCAACAAGTGTGTAATCACGGTTCTGATAAAATAAATTGTATTAGATAAGTCCTATGTCATATTAATTTGTATACTGACCTTGAATATTTATTCAAGGTCACTATCTACTAGTAATAAAAACCTCTTGTTTTAAAACTACATTTTAATAAGAATGCCATTTGTTTATTACATGTCGCTAAAGCTTAACAATTTATACTAACATTATAAAGAGGGAAACATATAAATAAAACAATATAACTTAAAAAAAATATGGCAAGTACAATAATAAAAAGGTAAACAACTTAAAAAAAAACATATAACAAAATATTCTACTTATTAGTAAATAACAGATTTTCATCATAATTTTAAGGAAACAAGACTAGATTTTTACGGAATGGTCTGGAATGTCAATAATATTTAGTCAAAAACAATGTCCCATCTGAACACATACAGTATAGTAGTAGTAGTATAGCAGTAATGAATCCTATATGAAATTATTCGAAGTAAACATTTAGAATCATCAGTAAGATTATATATACCAAGGAAAACTACCACACAATTAACATTTGACACAATGCAATATTGATAAACACTACTGTTATATTCTCAAGGTCATATCAATTATATCTTCACTTGAATACAACTTACTAGTTGAAATCAACTTTTTAACTCACTAAACCTAACAATAAGACGAAAATTACCATTTTAGAGTTGCAAGAGATCATTGGCCAATAGTACAATCAGAACATTTGTTGATGATGTCAAACGACCCCTTTGTTCAATCAAGGTCAAGGTACCGTTTAACCATTGAAATGTTGAAAGTTCAACTGTTGCTTCAACTAGTCAGTTGAAAGAATTGGCTGTAGTGTAGTTCTAGAGCAGGTCGGCGGCGAGCGCCGGCTTGTAGCCC
>NW_013525325.1:1694057-1711853 GCF_000836215.1 Papilio polytes | reverse complement strand
ACACGAAGTGCACGAGTCCAGGGAACTCTGACAGGTACTTGTGCAGCGTTAGGGAACTCGCGTCCGTCTCGCCCGTACACACCACATTAAGCGAAATAATTCATTCATTTGCACACACTCACATAAAACATTAGTAAGTAATATTATAGATACGTTACATATGAGATTGTTATAAAAAAGAGATTTACTCAACTATAAAGTTTCAAGTTTAAATCTTTATATGTCAAAATAAAGCAACCCGAGAAGCATTTTTCATAAAAAAAGAACGGAATTAAAAAAAAACCACAAATACGATAGCTACAAAACAAAACATTGAAAAGGATATGATCCCAAGCTAAAGTATCGCATCGCTTTGACGCGTAGAAAGTCGATGTAGGGCGCCAGTGTATTGGTGAGGTCTTTCAGCGGCTGGTCCATCTTGAGGCTGGGTATGTCTGGTCTGAGGTGGTCCAGCAGGGCGTCGAGCGCGGTCCTCATGGCCGTGGCCGTGGTCTCGGGCGTGAGCGGCGTGGTCGTGGTACACGACTTACGGAGCTCTAGCATACGGCTGGTGAGTCTCGCACAGAGGTTGGCGTTTGATTTGTTTTTACGTAGAGCATCTGTAGTCTGAGTAAGGATATAAATTGTTACATTAAGGGCCTGTCCCACAATTCTTCTAAATAGTCAGATAACAATGCAACGCATAAAACATATGATGGGAGTATCGGATTTTGGTACTCTATCTGACGTCTTTTTCAAGCTATCTGAGCCTCTATCAGCCAGTGGTGGGACAAGCCCTCAGTTTTTCCTTTATTATAAAAAATAACATGGCTGTTTCAATGTTTATTAGAATGTTTTTTAAAGATGGTAGCAACCGCCACAAAAACTATATTTTTCTTTTTTTTTTTACATAGCTATTCCTAATTATCGTATTAAGGTTAAGTATACCTTTTTAACTGCAGCTTCCAGGTTATCTAATGTACTGGGCAGCATTTCCAAGTTTCTTTGCAGTAACAGTCTTTCCAGATTCGACAGTATCTGGCTGGACATGTGAGCCGCGATGCCTATGTCCCTTTTATTAAAATAACAAAGAAAATAGATTACAAAATTTCAAATAAACATCTAGAATATGTCAACATTTATTTATCACCACTTTTTTTATATAAGTGAAGGGGGAAAACGAGCGACGGGAACACAGAGGTTGTCAACTACGTCAATAGACATCCGTAACAGGCCCTTGAATTGTAGGCTCCCTTCTTGAAGGACCCTAAGGCGTATTGGTTTGGAAATACAGCCGAGAACAGATCGTTTTTAGCGGTACACCTTTCGAAATATTTTGTTTATGTAATGAAATAATTACTTTTATATTTAATAATCGTAGAATGAATAAAAACTACCTCATCTCCATATCGACAAGCACGAGCAGCACGATGCGCGGCGCCAGCTCGGCCACGTGCAGCGAGTGCGGCGCGCACGGCGCCACGGCCGCGCCCGCGCACAGATTCACTATCCCACTGTTCTCTTCTGACAACCCTGACAGTTACGACCACAAAACATATCGACATTGTCCTGAATTTTTTTGACCGACTTCCAAAAAGAAGGTATTCAATTGGTCTGTATGTTTTTTGTAATCAATAAAAAATAATACGTCTTTCGGTGTCATCTCTTAACGAAGGATAGCGATCATCATAGCAATTTGAACTTAACACAGCAGTTCTAAATACAAAACGGGTACTAATAATCTATACTGATATTATAAAGAGGAAAAGTATGTCTGTATTTTTGAATGTATTGGAATAATTCAAAAACTACGAGGCCGATTTCAATAATTCTTTCACCATTAAAAAGCTACGTTAATTTTACGGACCCAATTACCAGCAATATTCAATATTTTTAAGAGAAGCAAACAAGCAGTGAAAACACTGAGGAAATTAATGTCGCCCATAGACATCTGCAATACCAGAGCATCTGTAGATGCATTGCCGGCATTCAAATAAGAATGGCCTTACCAACGTTATATTGTGACGTTATAGCAGATTTTTCCAAATTGTATATTTTTAATAATTAAAGTAAATCATTCATTCCGACTCAAGATAACTTATATTTTAGTGAATCATTGAAATATTTCAATGAAATAATTTAAATAGAGTAACTTACATGGTAGCCAAGAATTAGATGCAATATCAGCATTAGATTTGTTTGCATTCCTCCAATGCTCCTGCGCAGCAATACATTGAATACTGAGCAGAATGAGATCAGGTGGCATCAGATCCTCACTTCCTCGGCTAAAAAACACTAATCATTAACCATTAAAACTTTACAGTTGGCAAATTTGGTGGTGTCCCACCTTAAATCGTACATTGCTTGAATGTTTTGTATGCATTGAGACAATGCGAAACAAAAATCAATATAAACCAGCTTTAAAATGCTATTAATTGTTTATTTGTAAGATGGCATTTGTTTCATTGCAAGGAACAAGAGAATATTTTTAAAAGTGGAACACCGCAGAGTTCCACAACTGTACACACAATCAAAGAATCATCAACAAGACAAAAATTAATTACTTATTAATCCCAAAACTAGTTATAGTTTAGAATGTACATTAACATTGCAAATACATATAATTAAAATCTTGCAAAAAAATGTCTCCCCAACAAATCTAAAAAAACTGTAATATTTCTTTACCTTGAATACAATGCAAGCATTTTATCACCAACAAACAATAGCAGGTGAAAATGTTGGTATGAGGCGCATTTGATCTCCTTCGAGATAGATTTGAGAGCATTTAATGCAGATGCTGTGGCTCCACTCTCACCAATAACACCGCTGGCACCAGGTATGGAGTCACCCTTGGTACGGCTATCCAGTAACACTGACAACCAACCTTGGTAAACAGGGGAATGTAACCTGAAGTTAACAAATACATCAGAAGAGTTGAAAACAGTCAATTTAAATACATCAATATATTTAATTAATTCATCAAAAAGATCTAAAAACAAAACAATCCTTTTGTATATATATTACTTAATAGACCCATCATGGAATGCAAAAAAAAATTAGTTTTACATTGTTAACAATAAGCTGTTATAAAATTGGTCCACTGGCAGTGGAGTTATGCTGTAACACACACAATTGAGTACCTCCTTATGGAAAGTTGGTCAATAAATGAATCAATGAGCAATTAAACATTAAAGCAATGTTCATCTACAGATCTAATAGGCTAGATGTGACAAGTGAATCTTAACTTCCAAGCAATATGTCTACAGCTATAAATAACATACTTACAAATCTATATTTTGTCCGCATATATGCTGTACCAATGTTTTGCAATCTAATAGCTCTCTTTGAGCATCATCTATATCATCTTTAGTAATAATCATGAATACATGATCAAGGAACTGAAATCATAAAATTTCCAGTTACACTTATTTACATATTACTGCACTCGGTCATGAATTACTGAGAGACTTTGAGCACTACATGAGGACCTGTCCCACCAAATTGTAAATTGTCTAACAATTCAATATGCATAATATGTAATGAAAATACCGGAATTTTGTTCCCTTATCTGACAGTGAACTCATATTCAAGCTATATGTGCCTTTATCAGCCAGAGGTGGGACAGGCCCTTAGTGTAATGTAGATTTAGTAATATAAAGCTTTTGCCCATGACTATGACCATGCAGAATTTTAATGAAATATATAATGATAGACTTAACCCATGAAACTCGGTAAAAACATAGGTTTCTTACATCAAAGGAAGTTTTATATAGGTCTAGTGATTTTTAGGTTTATTATAGTAGACTGTTTAAGTAGCCATTAATCAACTCTGTGTGGCAGTACAACATGATAGTTAAACATTATAAGTACATTACCTCATCGAAGACAATAACAGTATCATCCTTACACTGCATAGAGGAATATGTATTTCCAAATTGCGCAGCCATTATGCGCTGTGATGTTATTATAGGTGATAACAATTGAGCTACATTATAACTGTCAGTAATATTCCCATCTGAACTCTGAAAATAACAATAAAAATTCCAATAGAGAACACCGAATTTGAACATGTTGGTGATACTTATGTGTCCTGTATTTAATTTCAAATCGATTTAGAGTTATTATAATTTACTTGCCTCTTCATTTAGAGATTTCATACGTTGCAAAAAAGAATCATCCCATTTTGAAAACAACAGATTGTTTACACTGTCGAATATCAGTGTAGCTTTCATGTTTTCAAGATATCTGGCTTCGGCGATAAGATTAATAAAGGCGGCTTTAAAGTAATGTTAAAAAAATTAACTGATTTTTGTGTTTTAAATTCACTGTTGTTTAAATTACAGTCATTACAATTATAAATTCAATCGAAAATACGATATATCAGTCCGAACCGAAATTACTTCAACTCTGACAGATGGCTGACATATGAAACTGACAGACTAGTTTTTTCCTACAACAAGTATTGTATACCTAGGTACAATGGCAACGTTTTTCCAATAAAAAAGAATTGCTAATTAAATTACTTCTCTTCTATTTTTTACAATTGCATGTCGTGCAAAGAAGTAATTTTTGTTTTCATTAGTTTGGTTCATTCAAGCAATAATTGTTTTCCGTTATTTATTTTAATCTATAAAACATGAACAAGTTTATTTGTTTACTGTCATAAAATGTCAATTTTGAATTTAACAAATAAAAGTTCATTTTGATTTTCTTAATAAAATATGAATAGAAGACAAATTGCTCTTGTACGTATTACTTATATTAAATGTGTTTTTTTTCTATAAAAAATTTTAAACAATTTCTTTTTTCCATATTGCAGAAAAAACTGAAGTCAATATGTTACTTAACATTAGGTGGTACCATTTCCTATCAATTCATTTATTTCAAAAAGGACTTTCATGGATATTACGACAATGTACTCAACCCCCTGAGCCAATGGATCAGTCCTGAATTAGCTCATAAAATTGGCGTTCTTGCCATTAAATATGGGATATTTCCCGCCGAAACCTACGACGATCCACATGTCTTAGTAAGTACACTATTTTCACGAATAAATTTCCGACAACATTTATTAAACAAGTTCTCTGTTTTCAGAAAACGAAATTTTTATCTTATGAGCTCAGTAATCCTGTTGGAATTGCTGCTGGTTTTGATAAACATGGTGATGCAATAGTCGGTTTGAGAAATTTAGGTTTTTCTGTTGTCGAAATTGGATCTATAACACCGGAACCGCAACCAGGCAATCCAAAACCTAGAGTATTCAGGCTGCCGGAGGACAATGCTGTCATAAATAGATATGGTTTCAACAGCGAAGGTCACAATACTGTTTACAACAAAATAAAACATTTAGATAAAACACTTTTAAATAATGGTTTATTAGGAATTAATTTAGGAAAAAACAAACTCTCTGATAATGCCACAAATGATTATAATTTAGGGATAAAAAAGTTTATAGATGTTGCTGACTACTTTGTCATTAATGTTAGCAGGTATGTAGTTTTTACTCCAAATTAATACTTATTTTTAAATTATACACTTATATCTGACATTTATTTCAGTCCAAATACTCCAGGCTTAAGATCATTACAGAGTAAACAAGAGTTAAAAGATCTTCTTGTTGGTATTAATAAGACTAGAAAAGCATTGCAATCAGAAAAGAATCCTCCATTACTTTTAAAACTTGCACCAGATCTAAGTTTGGAAGAGATGAAGGATGTTGTTGGAGTAATAACACAAAAGGATTCCGAAGTTCAAGGACTTATTATCTCTAATACAACAATTGATAGAACATCAGTTAGCAATAAACAGTATACCAATGAAGTGGGTGGTCTTAGTGGAAAGCCTCTTGCCAATAAATCTACGGAAATGATTAAAACAATGTACAAATTAACCCAAGGTATTTGATTCTATGTATAAATAACTATTTATATGTGAGAAAAAAAGTGTTGGAAAGTGTTTTAATATTTTATTTTAAATACATATAAAGTACATAAATATATAATTTTTTTACAGGTAAAATACCAATAATAGGTGTTGGTGGCATATTTAGCGGACAGGATGCATATGATAAAATCTTAGCTGGTGCTAGTGTATTACAAATATATACAGCTTTAATTTATCATGGTCCACCCATTGTTACTAGAATTAAAAAAGAATTAGCCGAATTGTTAGAGAAGGATGGCTACAGCAGTGTCAATGAAGCAATCGGGAAATGCACAAAATAATTGTATTTAATATATTATATTACATGTTCATGATTGTTTCATTGGTTTTATGGTGATTTTTAGATTGTCACATTTTCCGTCTCTCCTGAAATGTAAAATATGCACTTAATTGCATCCCATATACAAAGATACTTTTATTTGTATCCCCATAAAATACTATGTTGAACATAGAGGAAAGATGTGATCTCAAATGCCACTGAGTTATCTTTATATCTAAATACAAATATACATTTTCAAAAGATATTTGCCAAAAAACTAATCCCTTTTTATTTCTGAATGTTACCTGTTATTTGACAATTTGGTAATCCTGAACCCAAAAATTGTTTGCAATCGGCCAAATTCTCAACACTAGCAAGATCATATAATACAAGAGTTTTAAGGTTTCTTAATACAATCATTTCCTTCAAACCTGGGTCGGTCACATTTATACATTTAGATACTTGAACAAATGTTAACACATCTTTGGCATATGATAGCCCCTTAAGAGCTCTGTCATCAATGTATTTATTATTGTGTAATACTATTTTCTTTAACATTGTACATCCTTCTAAAACAAAGAAAAAAACAAACAAAAGTTACAGTTGAAACACTATGCAATACATCAATTTAAATATGTGAAATAATTACCTAAATGGGAAAACCCATAATGTGATATTGATGAATCTGTACCATCAATTTCTAACAATTTTGGGGTTTTAATTTCATCTGGAGGTAATAAATTATAGTCTGACTGTTTCTTGCCATCTGCCCATGTTACTTTACCGCCGTTTTTTAACACCCATTCGGCACATGCTCTATCTGGACCCACAGTTTTTATGCGGTGCATATCTGGTTTGTTGAACATCATGTTTACATACTCCCAAAAAGACCTTGTATGACATTTCTGGGGTAGAAATACTATACGAGTGAGAGATCCTAGGCTCTGAAATTAAAAGCATATTGAAAATAATATTTAAAAAGTGTTAATAAGGATTACATTTCCTTTACATACACATCGTTGCATCATAAAAGTTTGGAGATTGTCCTAAAAGTCAAAATTTTAATCAAATAGTCAAATTGTCTGAAGTTGCATATGGTTGCATAAAGTGAAACTATAACCGTCGGTTGTCCCTGCAGAAAAGAAAATATAATTGTCTCGTTTTTATGTTATAAATGAATAAGAGGGGGAAATTTTTCACGAAAATATATAGACAGTGGAAGCCCACAGTAAAATAAACCAGACGTCCCCTGTCAATGTCAATGTCAAAAAAGTGTCATCTTTCTGGTGTCATTGGTTTTCCACCATTTTCCAATTTCCACCAAAAACTGTTTTACTTTTACTTCGTGCATCGTAGAAATCGAAAGCGAGACAATTGTGGCTTAGATACTGGAACTTGGGTTTCAATTTTATCTTTATAAAAATAATTATCAGTTCATCAGATAAAACACTGTAAAATACACCAGTTCAATTCAATTCAAGCTCAAATATACAGCGAGTAAATAGTGTTTAACTTACAAAATAACTGTTTTAACGAATATTACAATTATGCTATTGTGTTGGTAAGTTAATATTTATACTAATAACTGAGTAAAACAGATATCTAAACGTAGAACATATATATATTGCAATTTGAACTATTTTTACGTTTTCATATTTTTCTTATAATCGAAGTAATGTGCGATATTTTTTTTTGCAGATACGGCATTTTAAGGACAAATAGTGAATAGTGCATGTATAGATTCGTAGGAATTATCTTAGATCTTCAACAAAGCCAAAGAAAAAATAATTTAAGAACAACATTTCTTCTTAGAATTTGCAGCCAAATTCACAATACAATGGAGACCAGCAAAAAGTTAACCATACAAGAAAGTCAAGTATTTTCAAAGAAATATTACAGAAGAGTTGAGCACAGGTGAGATTGTTTTAATTTATTTAGTTAACAAGATAAACAGATAGAAATGTTTTTTTTCTCATGTGAGAATAAAATCTATTTAATGTTTAAGACTGCTGTAGGCAAAAAGTTTTCTTGTCCAATTGAATAGAATAATTTTGAGTCAAAGTTAAAGGTTTAGTTCTGTTAAGACCAGATTGTGGTTAGGAGGTATTTTAGCTTTTTTTATTAGAAAGTTGAGTTTTATAGGGGTAGGTTTTAGAAAGTCCAACTATAAATCAAAAACCAAATAATGTTTTGTTATTTATTTTAAATGTTTCCTTATATTTGAATTGATTAAAGATGTTTTTTCTCTTAATCTATAGCACTTCTAAAGTTTTATAGCTCTTGATAGTGCTTTATTCATTAAGATAAATTATTTCCATACATATCTGCTTGTCAAATTACACCTATACATTTGTTATCTAAGAACCAATTGATATTGATAATGATATCAAAGTTTTCAATATTTAATGAAATATTAAGGTTGACTTAGATCCCTTTTTGATATAGAAAACTTGGACTCGTTGGAGTGGCGTTTAACATCTTTGTTCAAGATATTAGCAGATATCATACTCAATATGCAAATTGGCTACCGCTGAAACAGAAGTCTCCTTCCCTAAAATGTCCTGCCCCTTGCCGGTATTTTATATTTAGTATTTTTAGGATATCCTTGTCTTTTATGGACACAACTTTTAATATACATTAGTCATAATTATGAACAAGAAATAATGCCAGGATTAGAATGAGGAGAGGAATAATTAATTGCTGTGTAGTCTTTTATATGACTAGCTAATGATTTGCTACATGTAGCCAACTGTGAGAAGTGACATAACATTTATATATTTTAGAAATGTTGGTAGAAATGTATACACACTATTTAGTTTAGGTCTACTCTTATGGAATACTTTCTTTGTAGATGGTATTTGAGATTAACAAGTACCTTTTATAAAAATAATAATAGACAAATAGATACATGTAGTACATACAAACTACAACGAAAATATCTCGTTCCCCACCTGCCCGACCTCGATCACGGCGCTAGTTACAACTTACCGAATGTATTTACGTCTCATTTATATTTAAACTTTACCGTAAGGAATAAAAGACATTAGTATCGCTAATACGTATACAGTTCTCGTCACCACTGACATTTGTATTTCGAAAATCGGCCAAAAATATCAATTGCATAGTACAGCACATGGTGTGAAATACGAGATTTAATAAACTTTTTTGCAAACAATACGCCGATAGGTCTATGACGTCATTGAATCTTATAGCCTGCCAGTAGTACAGGCGATATTTCAAAGATCCCGTTTAAATAAATACCAAGGCCTATTTCTTTCGAAACATTCAAAAAAATATTTTGCTATCCATGGTTTATCAAACAGAATAAGGGAGACTTTATATTTTTGTGTGTTTGTCAATGGAAACTCACAAGTTGCATAAGTCTACCCGATTACTGTATGGCGAATTTTTGCCGAAATATGTTTGAACTGCAGAATTCGCCAATGTGTTAAGATATATATTACTTAGGTTTGATTGCTCCTGTACTATAAAGCTGCTTGCATACTGGTGTTAAGGCTAGTTAATATAGATGTAGTTATCTTCACTTTGACGTTACCCATGCAATAACTTGTTATCATACAGTACACAATAAATATATTTATTGTCCTTATCACAATACATGTACGCAAGCTATTTAAACTGAAATGTACAACTTTCTACATTTTCATACTTGACTTTAATTCTACTTAACTGTACTTAGAAGTCAGTAAGAGTTCTCTATTTGCAAATTTGATGTAAACCATCACGAAAGCTTATTAATTTCGGTCGTAATTTCTAACATAAGTATATTGAGATATTTACGACGCTAAAGACCGGTCAATGGGTTATCGATACGCCGAGGTCGATGTGTAACCACTGACATGGATTGCGTTAATTTTCGTAAAATAAGCGTCAGTACCATCTCTGACTTCGATCAGAACGGTCACAATTGTCTTTTTTTTCGTCTATTAATTCTTTTAAAATGCCTGATGCGTTTGAAAGTGCGTATCCCCTGACGCCACCTTTGAATCCCAACGATATACGCGCACGCGCAAACTCGTCGTCGAAACGAAAGCCGGTAGTGACGTTCTTGGCTGGCGATGAAGCCGTAGAGATTCCCGACAAATCGATAGTCGGTGTCGACAAGCCGTTGTCGAAGAGTGAAAGGAGCGAGCTGGAGTTGGACAGCTTTGCGGAATCCCTTACTACGATGCAGAATACGTGGTTCGATAAGAGAGATCTCGCACACAGGTGAGCGATTGCGACATTCGTTTTGTTTACGGTTGCTAAGCGCCGATAATAATTGCCTTCAAGGTTAAACGGCTATTCAACATGTATTGTGCTAATGACATTTGGATATTTTTTCTTACATTAGCACTTATAACAATGCGGACTGGAATTAATTTTAGCAAATATTTTTTTAGTTTGGCGTCCTGTTTTTAATATTTATTACTGTAATGGTATTAAATAGTCGTTCAATATTCACAATATTCGATATTTTTTAATCTCTTGATACGTGATTGTAAGTGGACAAGATGTGTGCTTGTGTATAGCCATAATGGATTTAAATAAGAATGCGTTATAAAAAAATTGTGCCAGTAAAGAAAAAAATGAAAAGCAAAAGGTTACGAGGTTTGGAAGAAAACAAATGAAGATAGAGTATGATAAAGATTGTAAAATGCATAATATGCTGAGTTATAAATGTAATATTCAAACTATCTTTATTTAATTTGTGTTCATCAAAAAGACTGATGAAGATTGAATGAGATTTATTAAACAAACAATGCTTATCAGCACACAAGAACCCGTGTCACTTCCCTTCCTAGAACACTATTACAAAGTACTCGTACTCGTACTAGTAATGGTTGGTTATTCATTGTTGCTGATATAAATTATCAGAAACTATTTTATTTATTTTTTATCTGTGGTTTCATAGAATTTATGTTCTTTATAGTTACAAATAGGTAAAACTTATGTTTTTACATTATGTATTTGCAGATGTCTATGGGCAGAACGCACTGTGTAACTTAAAAAAAAGATAGTAAATAGCATTTGTGAATAATACAAGTATGGAAGGAAATATTTGTTTTCTTTCAAGCTTGGTTTTAATTTTTATTTATTGTAATAGATAATAGTAAAGATATGTAAGAGTTCATATTCAAGTATGTACTATCGAATTTGATAAAGTACAAGATAAAGCTATTGGTAATTGACATCGCTTGTCAGTGTTTCTTGTGAGTCATTTTCACTATAATACACTGGGAAAATGTAGAAAGAACTGTAACATTTCTAATTAACATAGGTCTTAATACCCAAAAATGTCGCTATGTTTTCCAAATAATGCAACCGAAACATAAGTAAATTATTAAATGATACTTTTTTTCTTCGAATTTTCTCTATTTTTTTTTATGTTCCGATTAAGATTTAGATATTTTAGCGATATGATTGTGTCATTAATGATCAATAAATTATTTTTTAAGAGTTAGACAAATATTTGCAAAGCAAAGTACCGTCTGTTTTAACGGTACAAGGTTTGTTTTCTATATCAGATTTTTTTTAAATCTTATAAAATGATTAGGGTATTTATATTGGTTATATAAAACGAAATTAGACAGGACATGTGTCGAGTAGTGTATACTATAAAATAAATACACAGTGAGACATGTACTGCCGACGATCGAATGAATCAGCTGTTTGCAGTTATTCGTTGGTCGTGGGGGAAGTGAAGCCGTGGATTTTCATTGGCGTAAAATCCTGTCATGCTAAGTTGAGATACAAGGTGTTTTTGGTAATTAGACTTTAACCATGTCGATATACAAACTTGTATGCACAACTAAATATTATTTAAGATGCTTGACATTTTAGTTCTTTAGCCGTGGTTGGAAAAAAATTTGATATTCAAGGTTCGTTAAATCAAAAATCACCACATACGCCAATAATGGAAAAATACATGTTTAATGTTATAAATCCTTATGGAATTACGTATCAGTATTCACTCCCTTAAAACCAAATTATTCACGAGGTTTTGTACTTTTTTTGTGGTATGTGAATGACACACCGTGTAAACCTACTGTAAGCGAATCGTGAACGCCATCGGCATGCGATGCGGCGAGTATGCTCAGTCACCGCGGTTGCGTCTCACCGTCACCACCTGTCTACGTGAGCTCTTATTATCTATGACGATCTAGATAACAGTCACCTAACACGTAAATTGACTTTCGTAAAAACCGTATACCCTCCTAACGTTGTTGTTATAAAATTTGCATATATTGTACGATGTGAATGCGTTTTTATTTCGTCGTAGTCAATTTTATTGCGGAGTTAATCGTGATATTGAAGTGAATTTTGTGTTATTTACTTTGACCATATGTTTGAAGTTTTTGTGTTTGAATTCCTGTTGATTGACAAACTCGCATTGTTATTGTGAGTCATAAGGTCTACAATGACATGCTTGTTCGTTACAACTGCGCATTGTGAATATTGTTATCGTAAATTCATTTAATAACAATTGTAAGAAAAAGGATAAATTCTATAGCAACATGTATAATTTTTTTTAATATCTAATTCTTATTAGATATTTTTCCAAATGAAAAACTCTATACGATATTTTAGTTAGTATGCACCATAGTTAGAGTATGCCTAATTGAGGAAGCATAATATTAATGGTAGTCTGGGGAAATATCGATCAGCGAGTCTCCTGGCAGCGCACCCTCAGGCGCTAGCTCTCTGCACTACTATCCAATTTAGATATCATTTACTTATACTATATTTAACAAGCAAATCACAAAGATTTGGTTACTTAAACACTCTTATGAGGAGATTTTTACTAAATCTGCACTAAAAATCTTTAAGATATCTTTTCTCTGGGCGAAGCAGTAACAAGAGATAGTGCACACAGTGTATAAGTACGCCAATCAAATAAACTTCATGTATTTTAGAGTGGTGTTTTAACCTTGTCACTGTCAAGGATATCCACTAAATCGCTTCCCGCAATTTAGTTACATGTAGCGTTCGAGCACAAAGATTTCTTACATTGATGTCTGTTTTCTTATAGAGTGAGTTAATGACATTCCAGTATACGTTAAGTTTGTAAGTGAACGTTATAATATAAACAAAAGTGAAGTTTGTTTAAATAACATTTATGTAAGTGTAACATGAGATTTCATGAAGCAATGGCGAATGGAAAAGCTGAACTATCTGAGACCACTTTGTTAAATGGATCTTCTTATGGCAAAGGCGATAGATATACGGCAGCACCTAATGAGTAAGTTTTTTCCAATGCAGTGTTTCTTATATCTATACATACATGCATATGGTACATACATATATATGCGTACGTTAAAGTTGAGTTTGCCAAAAATGACGATATGTTAGCGGACTGACTCGCAGATAACCTCGAAGGTGGAAAGTTGCCTGTTCTCAACAGTTGTGTCTTAGGTTCGAATTACACACGATGTGAAAATTATTAATGTTTTTCATTATCAATTTCTTGACAAATGAAGGGAGCGTTTTATTGTCACATATTTCTCTTTGTTAGGCGTAAAAGAAACGTAATCACGTCACTCTAATAAAAATATTAATATATCAATCGTAAATTGTTGAAGGAAAGTCATTTATTTATAGAAGATAAAAGTTTCTGTATCATCACGTGAACTTATTTTTGGAAGGCTGGAGAACTGTTGCCCGAAGTAAATTGCATTCGCTTGGCATAATATTGGCAAAGTAAAGCATCGTTGTGCTGTCAAATATTGTCATTGCCACCGGCGCCAAGGTTTATATCTGGATAACCTGACAAGAACGTACTCTTAAATCGCATGCAATCGTTAGTAATATTTAATCGCTAGCTCGTGAAATACGCGACGAGAATACAATGTTTACAAACAAATCTCTGAGTATATTTATACGTTTCGAGTCTTTGTTGCAAGCTCGGTAAATGTAGTGTTGGAATAATAAAAGACAAATGATTCATGTTTGATATAACTTGAGATGTATTGTTTTGGATTTCACTTCATTATTACCAAGATTAATTCTTAATTGTAAATCATAATGATGTTAATTGTAGACATCAGTGTATTTTACGAATAATTATGCACTTCAATACCAAATTAAGGTCAATCAAAGACGTTTTTGTTTATGTTACAACTAAGTAGAGCGTTCCTATTTACAAGATGTTGATGGTCAATTATAAATTTATTTAAGCTTTCGCCAACGACTCCGTTCGCGTGGAATTAAAAAAAAACAAAAGTGTGTAGCCTATGTGTTCTTCCAGACTATCCTCTACATCTTTACCAAATTTCATCGAGATCCGTTACGCCATTTAGGCTACAAACTCTAACAAACATCCATCCATCTAAACTTTTGCATTTATGATATTAGTAAGATTAAAAAGATAAGATTTAAAGGATCGTACAAATCAATGTACCGTGTAAGGACAACACTTTTTGTTAACCATGCTCGTCGTAATATTATTTGTTAGTTGTAGCTAGAGAAGTAATTTTCCTTATATTGCATAACATTGGAAAAATTGCGGTAGGTATTGAAAAACATTAACAATACTGAGTAAACAGATCTTGATAGCAAGAGGTAACCATATTACGGATCACAGCGAAAAATAGCGGAATGACGGCCAAAAAAAAAGGATCAGCGATACCCTCCACACGTTTTTGATATAATTAGAATTTAAAAAAAAAACATATTACGGAAAAGATCACCAATTTGACACTTTGTGTTTCTATTTTTTTTTTCAATTAAAATTCTTAGTTATAATCGTAGGAATTAGGCCAATGTTAATTTTTATTTTATGTCACTTGGAGAGATTGGTTCTGAAACTCAACTTTTAGGTAGATTTGTTTGCACATAACCGGTTTAAAGATAAAGTAAAGGATATATCCTGGTTTAATTGATGTTTATGTAAGATTAATATATGAGATGTTTTTTTGTATTTTATAATGGTCTTGTTTGAATCTTACTTCTTATCTTACTAATATTATAAATGCGAAAGTTTAGATGGATGGATGGATGTTTATTAGAGTTTGTAGCCTAAACGGCTTAACGAATTTCGGTGAAATTTGGTACAGATGTAGAGGACGGTGTGGAAGAACACATAGGCTTTCACACTAACACTTTTGGTTTTCTTAATTCCACGCGGACGGAGTCGTGAGCGGAAGCTAGTCATTTACAATTCAATGGAATCCCTTTAAGCAAATGTATGAAGTTTCTCTTCGACGCTACGGATACTTTTACGATGTAAAGAGGTCGAGTGTAACTCGGCTCGTGTTGATTTGCATAATTTTCTATTTCATTTCGTTGTTGTCCGCGTTGCCATTATCGTCACACGTCTTGACGTAATCGTTATCTGAATGGAAACTTATCCAATTCAAATTAGCACGTCAAATTGGGTTGCGTGATCGGAAATGTTTACGGTAACGTCATGCTATTTTTAGTGTGCGGTTTAATTTTAATTTTCTAATCGCGTTTTGTTTTGTAACCAAATAGGTATACAATTACAAACCTCAGAGTATCGATGGTTAACCACATATCTTGTGTATCGAAGATAATTCGACTGAAAATGTTTAATAATAGCGGATAAAAAGGTTTTAAATAATGAAATCTAAGAGATTGAAGGGCCTGCCCTACCAAATTGTAAAATATTCGATTCTCCGTAAAAGTTGATGAAAACCATTAATTTTAAAATCATATTTATACTAGCTTTCGTCGCGACTCCGTCCGAGTGAAAAAAAAAGCGCGTAGCCTATGTGTTCTTCCAGGCTATTCCCTACATCAATACAAAATTTCATCGAAATCAGTTCAGCCGTTTAGGCTACAAACTAACAAACATCTATCCATCTAAACTTTCACATTTAGTAGTATGATTGCTCCTATTTTACCAAGTTGTACCGGATCCGGTAACAAGATGCTTATCCTGTGAGTACTTGTGATAGTATTTAAGTGATTCACTACAGCATAAGTGACAATCTCCGGTCGTGTTCTGGGAAGTTGCAGTAGCCGAATTGATAATGGTCATATCATACTATTCTGCCTTTGTTTAATGTTACAATGCTCTTACGTTTTGTTGCAAGATAACTATTGTATTCACTTAATGGGGATTTTAATTATGTCCTAAAAGTCTGTATTCTAATTGTTTGATAAATATTGATTAATATCTATATTAGGAATTGAAAAATAAGATATATTTTTGCAGAATTGGATTGTTTTTGATGATGCAGAAACAGATTTGAACGTCGTCGTGTGCAGTAAATATACGTTCTATTTTTATAAATGTGGTAACATTCAGAAAGTATGACGTCATATGATTTTGAATACCCGCTGACTGGTGAAGTGGGATTTGATTAATGTTTTATATTAAATCTGTTATTTACATTTATGTAAAGTAATAGGATTTTTAAGAGGCTATATTATTTTAATAAAAAGAAATTGCTTATGAAACTCGTTTAGGCTATTTTTATCCAGCTATTTCAATATCACAAACACCATTAAAATATAAACTTAATATAGAAAAATTCATTGGTAAATGACGTCGGCAGCATGTCATTTAGGAAGTGTTTATTTTTTTGGGGGAGGGAGAGCAACTCCCTGGAGCCTTGAACTTAATTTGTGGACAGCTAACGACATTTTTGTTTTTGATTTATAATAATTTTATTTATTTGATGTTTATTTGTGAAATTGAGGTCGGTCATTTGAGTTGCACTTCAAGCGAGGCCAGTGTATGTAAAAATTAATTATGTACTGTCGCGTTTATAAATGTACAACATAATATTACAATGTTTATTTTAAATTCATGTTGATAATCCGGTTTTATGCCTTAACTAGCTTTCGCCCGCGACTCCGTCCGCGTGGATTTGAAAAAAACAACGAAAAAGCCTATGTGTTCTTCCAGACTGTCCTCTACATCTATACCAAATGTCATCAAAATCCGTTCAGCCGTTTAAGCTACAAACTGTAACAAACATCCATCCATCTAAACTTTCGCATTTATAATATTAGTAAGTTTAGTAAGATAGATAAGATATATGATATTGTTCATAAATCTTGATTTCTTTCGACATCATACACACATTTTAAAATCAAGTCCCCTAAGCTTTGTTTACAATAACAGATTTAATTAGATTTATCAATATCAAATATTGTTTACTCGAAACAGCGGACGAGGGAATTCCTGTGGGAGACGTCGGGGTTAGTTACTGAGCAACAAGTCGTCAACTACAGTAAATAAACTTATATAGTGCTGTATTATTTCGAAAAAAATATTTTTCCAAAGTATTTCGTTCGTGACACAAAATAGGCGCTTGATAGTAACGCTGCCGTGCGATTCTGACTTGACCTAAAAAAACATCTTGACCCAAAATAGGAAGTGGACACGAGTGTATTGTTCTAGTCTTCATTCTACAAATGACAACGTACTTGTATCATCATGAACTTGCCCTTTTCCCTATAGAGGGTCGGCATAGTATCTTCCATACATTTCTACCAGCCGTCATATCTGAATCCAAGAAACGTTAGTTATGAGTGTAGAAGGGTACACTGGTTTCTGGTTTATATCCCCATCCTTCGTCGCATTACATGGGCATAGGTATGCATATATGCATGCATACTCCATACTAATTCTATAAATGCCA
>NW_013525325.1:1686481-1693962 GCF_000836215.1 Papilio polytes | reverse complement strand
CGCGGACGGAGTCGCGGGCGAAGCTAGCGTATAATAAAGTTAAATAATAATGATTTAATTTATTTTGTAACACGCTTACTTATTTAGGCTCTGTCAAATATATAAATTAATTTATGTTAAGTTATTCAAATAAGTAGGTGTAGACGTAAAATATTCTTATTAATAAATAAGTAAGTTATATCAAAGTATGCCCGTGGGCTAAAATTTCAACTGGTTTCTTGTATATGTTATGTAATATACTTGTTTATGTTTGTGAATTAAATTCATTCGTCTAAAAAAGTAATACAGCAATGTTTGTCCGTTTAAAATTGTTTACCAGCACGATATAAGAATCTATACTAATATAATAAAGCGTAAACACACACTTCTTTGTTACCTAAGATGTCAGCAATCACAGCATATTTTCGAATAACTCTTTTTTTAATAAAAAGCCCTGCACTTACGTCACGCTTTAGGCTTTACATATTTTCACGCCGTCAAACTTACGGGTTATTTTGAATAAAAACCCTAATGTGGGAAAGAGACCATAAGTTGTTGCCAACATCAAGGAAGCAAGGTTGCCATGGTTTGACATCATGTCATGTCATTTTGACATTAGCAATTGATAGTTTGTCAAATGTGAACAATATAATGAAATTTTTATAATTTTATGCGGATGAAGTCGCATGGGAACAGCTATATATAAAAAACATGTTTTGCTAAAATATAATACCTAAATTATGTAAGCAAAAAGTTTATGTCTAATCGTACTTCATACTAATGTTATAAATGGGAAAGTTTAAATGGTTATCACGTTTCTCTAAAATGAATGAAATTTGGTATAGATGTAGAACATAGTCGTCAAGAACATATAGGTTACTTAGTCATTTTTTTTTGACCGACTTCCCAAAAGAAGGGGGTATATTCGTCTGTATGTTTTTTTTATGTGTGTTACGGCATAACTCCGCCGCTAGTGGACCGATTTTGATAATTCTTTTTTTATCCGAAAGGTAATGCTTGCAGGTGGGTCCCATTTTTTTGTTTGATTTTTGGAGTCAAAGACTACGACGTAGTTAAATAGTTTAGCTCAAAATCGCGCGACGAAATTTCGGGTAATTTTTAGTGATAATGTTATGTAAGGAAAACATTTTTTAACAGGATAAAAATGTATTTATTGATTTTTTATCGGAATGTATGCATGTGGATTATAGCGAAAACATTTCGTTTTTTTTGGATTGGAACCAAAACTTGCATAAAATAACAATTTGTCATGTCCAATGTTCGTTGACCTCTACTGAATATTATATGTGTTTTTCTTTTTGTTCCAGAATCTTCGTCAACAGATCATTGCACTTGGAAAATGTTAAATTTTATGGTTTTGATATGGATTATACATTGGCCGGTGAGTTTTACATACATTTTGTTAGGAGTATTTCTTGTACGTACTTTAACATCTACAAGTTGTTTAAAAATTATGTTAACCTATACTAATATAATCAAGTTTAAACACACAGTACTTCGTGGTGTAGGATGTCAGCAATCACAGCATATATTTGAATAATTCTTTCTGTAATAAAAAGCCTTACAAATACGACACGCTTTAGGCTATATATTTTCACGCTATTAAAGTTAGGGCTAAATAAAATGGAAAAAAAACCATTCATGTGGGAAAGGGACCTTAAACAATAAGCTACTAACATTGAGGAACCAAGGTTATTACCGGTAATTTTGACATTTGTAATTGCGAATTTAACAATCAAATATTTTTTTATAATTTCGTGCGGATGAAGCCGTACGGGAACAGTTAGTTTCAGTATAGTATTTTGAAACAACATAACAGACTAGGTTTTTGTGATCCATTAATATAATAATTTATTGTTTTCAGAATACAAATCGCCACAATATGAAACATTAGGGTTTAATTTAACTAAAGAAAGATTAGTTAACTTGGGATACCCAAGTGAGATTCTAGAATTTGAATATGATCCTTCTTTTCCTGTTAGGTGAGTTAATTGGAACTTTCTTTTATTTTTTCGTCTTAATAATTATCAATTACAATTACATAGGCGTCGCCAGCCGATGATCTAGGTGACCACTTAGGATGGCCTTATTCAAAGTAGTTTTTTATTTTTTTATTCTCGGGGGGGGGGGGCAGCTATCCTCGTCAGGTGACTCCCACGGAACTTAAAGTCATATTGTCATACTTCTTATTAATGTTATAAATGCGAAAGTTTAGATGAATAGATGTTAGAGTTTGTAGTCTAAACGGCTGAACAGATTTCGATGAAATTTAGTATAGTTGTAGAGTATAGTCTGGAAGGGCACAAGCTACTCAGTTTTATTTTTTCCATTCCACGCGGACGGAGTTCCGGGCGAAAGCTAGTATGATAATTCTAGGTTACACAATAAAATAAATAGTACTTACATGTCGGAGAATTTTTTTTTCTTTTAAAATGTAAATGTACTTAAAATGATTATGGCTTATCAAAATACAAGTAACGTTTTAGATTAAATTAATTGTATTTTCAGAATTAATACTGTATCAAGGAACAATTAAAAACAAATGTGCTGTATAGTTAATGTTTACCTTCAATTATGTATTCATATTGCATTACACAGCTATCCTTTTTCACTTCAATTACAATCTTCCATAAATATTACACATTTAGAGTATTAAAATAAGACTAATGTTCTAACATTACTTGCAGAGGTCTATGGTTCGACACGTTGTATGGCAACCTACTAAAAGTAGACGCTTATGGCAACATTCTGGTCTGTGTGCATGGATTTGAATTCTTGAAACAGTAAGTTAAAATTTAATTCTTATTTTTAAGCTCCACAGAGTCTAGTGCGTAATTCCACTAAACAATTTTTTTGCACGCGGCGAAGAACTCCATACAAAAGGTCGCGGTTAGTCTAGAGTCACAAGTGAAAAATAGATCTTACAGACTAAGTAATAAAGTTCAATTTGCAGGTGGAATTTCAATGTGTTCTAATTTTTTTGGACTCTTTTCAAATCAGTCTAAGAAATCAGAATCACATTATCGTAAAGGGTTAAAATTTTTATTTTTTTTTTTTTCAGTTCCCAAGTGTACGAATTATATCCAAATAAATTCTTGACTCTCGACGAGTCTAGAGTGTATGTGTTGAATACATTGTTCAATTTGCCGGAGACGTATTTAATTGCGTGCTTGATAGATTTCTTCACAAACTCTCCACAGTATACAAGGTAATATCAAATTCAAAATTCTCTTTATAACGCAATATTAATCGAAACCAATGTGTTTATACGAACTTTTTTGTTATATTCAGAGAAAAAAGCGGCGTAAGATGTGGGGATTTGGCGATGTCATTCAAATCTATATTCCAAGATGTCCGAAGCGCGGTTGACTATGTCCACATACATGGGGACCTCAAGTCCAAGACTATAGAGAATCTGGACCTCTACCTGAAGAAGGATAAACGTCTCCCAACCTTCCTGTCCAGGATAACAGAGAGCGGAGCCAAACTGTTCATACTAACTAACAGCGACTATAACTTCACAGACAGGATAATGAATTACTTGTTCGATTTCCCGCATGGCGCTCAAGTGAGTTTGCATTTATTACACCTAAACAGTTATCTTGATGTCCTTACACTTTTTTATACTTAAACGATCACAAATAGACCACTAATTTGTTAAAGAAGTAAAATAGAACCGTATATCAAAGAATGTTTTCACATTTTTTTGGTGGAAAGAAACCAAAAAAGTTTCTAATACAATTTAAAGCCTGTCCCACCAAGTTGTAAATTGTTTGTTCGCAATCCAACGTGTAAAATATGATGGGAATACAGGATTTTGTTACCCTATCTGACAGTGACGTACTTTTTAAACTATCTGAGCCTCTATCAGCTAGTGGTGGGACAGGTCCTTAGAGTAGTAATATTTTTACTGCTTGATTAGCACCCTTTCCGTGTGTTTGTAATTTTGCAAGTAGGTATTTTAGTCATTTTAAGTCCTTTATATTTCTGTAACGTAATTTAATGGAAAGAGTAAAATTTGACGCCGCGCCGGTGCGATGGCGTGCGTCAACGGGACATCGTTATTGTCCGAGATGGGGCAATAAACACGTGCAGGAAATTGTGTAAAAAATGTTTATAAACGTAATAATAACACAAGCTTTCGCCCGCGATTCCGTATGCATGAAATTAAAAAAAAAACAAAAGCAGGTACCCTATGTGTTCTTCCAGACTGTACTCTACATCTATACCAATTTTTTTAGAAATCCATTCAGCCGTTTAGGCTACAAACTCAAACAAACATCCACCCCATTCGTTTATCACAACTTTCGCATTTATATTATTAGTATGAAAGTAAGATGTAAATGAATAAACTTTGTGAATTTAAATTTTCATCCACGAAAGCTTAAAAATAATAAAAATTGATTTATCGTGTTTACAAGTTTCAATAATCTTTGTAATTATCATCATCATATCATGCATCAAGGATATTCAAGTATTGCATAATTTTGACGTTAACAAGTTTTGTAAGGAACATGGCGATTTTTTTTTGTATGCGTCACCGGTAAATCGCGTAAGTCGCATGTTTGTGATTTGCACCGAAAATTGATAAATATTCAGATTCAAATCGTGGTAATTTCGACGCTCAGTAAATTGACATTTCGTTGGATACAAAATGCCGTAATATAACAACTTTGTGAACATTATTTTTAAAATTTGTCGTGAGTTGATGATATGCCGGGAATTTATGATTTACCCGGAGTACACAATTTGCCGGTAACATGCGTTGAAACAGAAAGTGGGCCTTGGAATGTTTTGATATCGGTCTTGCATTAACCAACCGGTTTGACCACAACTGCTTGCTAATTCATTATTTATTCGTATCACCTGAATTCTAATACTATGTGATAGTTTTATTATCTTATAATCAAGTCTTATTAGATTACGTTATAACTTCGATTTCATATATAACTCAATAGATATAGATAATAATTAATTAATGATAATGGTGATATGTAATTAAGTACTGGATGTCTAAGTACTAATGTTTATTTTACCCTTGTGTGAGATGTCTGTATGGGCAATATTTGATCACATTTTTTAACATATTCCAATTGGTGCAGGCGACTGACCCTCACAGGAACTGGAAGACTTACTTCGACTGGATTGTGGTGGACGCGAAGAAGCCCTTGTTCTTCGGCGAGGGCACCACGCTGCGACAAGTGGACACGCAGACCGGCGCTCTCAAGATGGGCTACCACGTCGGTCCGCTGCACGAGGGCCTCGTCTACTCCGGAGGTAATCACATCACAATAATTAAAACCGCTGCCGATACACTTCACCTAAGAGTAATATAAGAAATGCCAACTTTTGTGTTTTTTGTATGAAATAAAAAGGTCGTTGTAACTTGGTAATATCGAGCAGAGTTTCAAATATAAAGAGGAGGTATAGATAGCACTTTATTTGAAATATTTTTCTCATAATCAAGACCAAGGACATGTCAATATAAGTAATTGTATTCATTAATTACCAATAGATGTTATTAATTCATTCTTCATACTAATATTATAAATACGAAAGTTTAAATGGACGGATGTTTGTTAGACTTTGTAGCCTAAACGACTGAACAGATTTCAATAAAATTTAATATAAAAGTGAAGGATAGTCTCGAAGAACATATAAGCAACAATTTGTTTTAAACCCACGCGGTTGGAGTCACAGGCGAAAGCTAGTAATATATAATGACAACTACCTAGTACCGTTCTAAGAAAGTACCAGTGAC
Organism: Papilio polytes; assembly: GCF_000836215.1. Taxonomy (NCBI): domain Eukaryota; kingdom Metazoa; phylum Arthropoda; class Insecta; order Lepidoptera; family Papilionidae; genus Papilio; species Papilio polytes. Next base: position 1,688,201 of record NW_013525325.1, on the reverse strand, counting down.
AAAATTTATACTATGCCTCGTCTATAAATTATTTAAATTCTTTGCTAAGTCATATCATTTACAGTGTACATGTAAACGTGACTTTACGTTAAAAATATATAGACATGATCACTCAACATAAGTATTTAAGGTTTTGATTGTGATTCATTTGCATTGATTTTATTAATCAAGTGTTATTTCATTGAGAAGTTAAATTGTCATAGGTTCGTGTGATGTGTTCACTGAGCTGATCGGCGCTAAGGGTAAGGACGTGCTCTACATCGGTGATCATATCTTCGGTGATATCCTCAAGTCTAAGAAGATCGGTGGCTGGCGCACCTTCCTGATAGTCCCGGAGCTGGTGCAGGAATTGCATGTATGGACGGACAAGTGCCAGCTGTTTGCGCAGCTGCAGAACTTGGACGTCCAGCTAGGGGATATGTACAAGTAAGTCGTAGTGAAATGTTAATTCGAATAAACATACTTACATATATGTGATAATGTAATTCATAGTTACAAAATATTTTAGCCTTTTGTTGTAATTGAAACACTAGTGGTTTCTATGTGGGTGAAGCACATTAAATTATAAAAACGTTATTGTTTACAGTTGTAAAATTTTAATTGCAAAAGTCAATTCACATGCACAAAGGACAATGAAGGCTCGTGAAATGTCATAAGCTTTTGGCCAATGGGCAATGTTGCTTCCTTGCTTCTATTGGCTGGTAGTTTTTGTCCCTTTCGCACATGACATTTTTTATTTCACTCTTCTACTCACTAAGTTTCATAATGTGAAAATATATAGCCTAAAACATGTCGGAAGTGTAGGAGTTTTCATTAAAAAAAATAACAATTTAACCCTTAAATGCATATTGTTGCCAAAAGTCTAAAACAAAAGTAGAGTTTTTATTGAAACCAAGATTTTTTTTATTATTTTTCCCTTATTCTGTGGCTCAAACTTATATTGAAATATGTATTCCATAATTAAATAAAAATCATGCATTTAAGGGTTAAAAATATAGTAATTGCTGACATCCCACATAACTAAGAAGTGTGTTTACGCCTTATTATATTAGCATAGAAATGTTTTTGTATATTTTTAGGCCAGGGGTGGCGAACATTTATGCATCAAAGTGATTTTTTTTAAAGAAGTGTTTAATGCCTCTTAAACGTTCCCTATAATAAACTTAACTGCTCTGATTACGTATTTCATGATATATAATTCTCCTAATTCATATTTTTTTTCGTATTGTTTCTATGATTATCAACGTGCCCAAAATGTTATGTCGTGTGCCATTTATGGGACGCATTCCAGTGGTTCGCCACCCCTGGTGTAGGCAGTGGAAGCCCATGGTTGACACTGTAATGTGAACTCTAGAGACCTAGACTCGAGCACGAAGGAGAAGCCGGATATATCGAAGCTGCGCAGTTCGATCCGTGACGTCACGCACAAGATGGACCTCGCGTACGGCATGCTCGGCTCGCTGTTCCGCTCCGGCTCTCGGCAGACATTCTTCTCGTCACAGGTAAACTAATTCTAACTCAAATTAAATGCTATTTATATTGGATTACTAAAAAAATCTAATATTTTCTATCTTTGTGTCTTAAGGTTCCCTACGTTACTCTTTTAAATTTGTCAAGTGGTGTATGTATAAGCTATAAGACTTTTCACTTTTAACATTAATGTATCTTGCATATTTATAAAGGACTAGCTTTCGCCCGCGACACCTGCCGCATGGAATTA
>NW_013525325.1:1668276-1686072 GCF_000836215.1 Papilio polytes | reverse complement strand
AGACGACACCGCACATGAAATTATCGATGTTAAGGTAATTTACAATTATTTTATATTTTAACGCCGTGGTCCAGAAACACGCTGTTTTAATAGTACCTAATATTAGTAATAACCAAATAGACTAGTTCACTCACCTTTCTAATGGTGACATAATTTTTAAAATCAGCGAAGTAGTTTTGCGTGAATCAAATCCAAGAATACTGAGTGTCATTTCTCGATTAAAGCTAACACGAATCTTTTTTATATTGCGTTTGCTTTTTTGGCATTTAGACTATAAAATGTGTTTTTGCAGACGCAGGCGTCAGTGCCCCACGTGCGTCCGGAGACGCCGCGTCAACTGACGCACACGCACGACGACGACTGCTCTGATGATGAAGATGTCACCAAGACCGCCAAGGCGTAGGCAACACTGCGTCAACACTGCTTCAACACCGCGTCAACGAGTTGACACTGCGTCAACACCGAGTTGGCACTTCCTCAACACCGAGTTGACACTTCGTCAACGCAGAGTTGTCACTATGTCAACACCGACTTGTCACTGTGTCAACACCGAGTCCACACTGCGTCAACACCGAGTTGACACTTCGTCAACGCAGAGTTGTCACTGTGTCAACACCGAGTTGACACTGCGTCAACACAGAGTTGTCACTGTGTCAACAACGCGTTAACACCGGCATACACTTCCAAATGATATACTTACACCCGAATTTAAACATATTACAGCATCTTAAGGCAAGATAAGGCTGTACATATGCCTGGTTTACACTTGACCAGCACAGTTGGACAGTAACAATAAATAACTGGACTGGCATTAAACTAATAGTGAGAATACTAACGCGCCAGTGAGTCAGTAGTGTCTACCTGTCTACCCTGCGTGACTGTCCAAGTGTGAACCACGTATGAAATTCCATTAATGTTGACGTCTGTCAGATTGTAAGCGGCGTTTACGAAGCGAAGTAATTCGTTTTAGTTTTCGACTGTAAATAATGGATTGAAATTTTCACATTGAAGTTATATTTTCAAATTGTTCCGAGAAAAAATCAGATTAATACCATCTGAACAAAATAATTAATTTTAAATATCGATTTATTTACAGAGTGATCAAAATAGATTTCTGAAAAGTAATGGCTGCAATTAAAATAACTTTTGTTTACAAATAAATGCGTCCATTTTCAATGGGATTAGTAAATACTTCGTAATATGTACAGTCAGCTCAATTTACTTGTGATGTTTTATGCCAACAAGGGTTTTTAAAATCGAATTTTATGTCTATAACTGGCTTAAATATTAATTACGTAAATGTAACTGCCGCAGACTTAATCGTCAGTTAAGTAGACATTTAGCGTAGATTTAATCTAAGCTCCCTTAGTGCGGCAGTAAATGTAATAAAATCGTAATTTTAAATGTTTATGATAATTGTTTGCATAAAATATGACATTGCTAGGACGGACTAAATTTCATCGTTGTTAGGTATATAAGGCCTAGATATAACAGTATGTTTTTAAAACGAAACATTAGTGATATGGGTTTTATTATTATAAAAAGTTAATTTCTACAACTTGTTGAAGTAAACAATCGTAATAGAATGTTTTAGAAATCCTTGTCTACTTGCCTTCTGTCTACCCCCATCGGGTTAAGCCATGTTATGTATTAATAGTAAATTTCGTAATTTTCATGAAATCCATATTCTGCTTACCCTCTAAGGGACTAGTTGAGCTTCAAAATGTTAACTATTTGTATTGTGAAGTAACAATAAATGGTTTTGATTACCGGAATACTTGTTCAAAACTTTTTTTTAAGTTTGAAAGAGATGACAATGTGTACAGTCAGCTATATATATATGTATACATTTACAAAAATTGAAAAAAAATTATAAAAAAATTACCTAACACTTTCGTTCGTAAATTGACAAATACGTTGTAATGAAACGAAGATATACATTTTCTAGTTTTGTAAATGTACACATTACAGCTAGAGCTAACTGTTACAGTCTCTGCAGTGGAAGCCTACTGTACGTCGTATTGCTTCTTGAGCCTTTACAATTGTTTCGTGTTAACTTGCGTTTGTTTTCTAAGTCAATTATTATATTAATGTTTTTGATTTATATAAAATATATTTTTAACGGTCGCTGCTGAAAGAAACCGAATGTTTTCATAGTTTGTGTTATGTCGAAATTTTATTTTATGTTGTAATTGATATTTGTTATACAAGATGGCTGAAAATTGTGAGAAAATCTCAGAAAATATGTTGCATTTAAGTAAATTAGCTGGTTTAAGCTTATGTTATTGTGCTTATTTTAAATTTATTTTATTAGCGCGTATACATACTTATGTAATTTTAAATTCTTGATACATATGTACAATTGTAGGTACAAAGTATTGTTTGTTAGAGGTAACGAAAACTATGTGATTATATCGGGAGTGATTTTTATATAATTTTTTTTATCATGTCTCACAAAATATTTAATTGTAATGGAAATAAAACGAATTAAAAACAATTGATATTGTATTTTGTTTCTTTACATAATATAACCTACAAAAGATTATTAAAAGTTATAGCCTAAGGGCGCTTCATCTTCGAAATTTCCTAAAATTAGTTTCATATTCCGCAATATGGTGAGGGTTTTTATCTGCACGGTGTTCGTCATGGGCATAGACTACGCTGACAATTATCAATCTGGTTTTAAAACATATTGTGTTTATAACCGTGTTTTTTTTTCGTAAAGAAAGTGATATTTGTTTCGTCGGAATCTTTTATGAATTGTTTACAAAAGTAAATCTTCCAAATAATCTTGGAACTCCTCTTCGCGGGTCTTTTCTTCAACTTCTTGGACGCCTGTAGCAAATTTTTACGTTTTACTAAAATAAATGCAATAGTTTGGATGTATGGATATTTGTTACCATGTAACTCCAAAACGGCTGAACGGTTTTGAATGGAATTTAGTTAAAAGGGAAGGTACAACCAGAAATGACGCAACGTATTTTGAATTCCTCACAAATTGTTAATAATTTAAAATTTTTATAACTGTAAGTTGCCATAACTCATGCAAACAGAAAAAAAATATCTGTTTCTTACCTTTTTTCCAAAGGGATTCATCTTTTTCTACAGATTGTTCTGGTTCCTTTGAAGTGCTAGGTTCTGGTTCATTGCCTACATTCTCCATACATTCTTCGCTGCTAATGATTTCCGTCTCATCGTCACTTTTGCTCCTCTTTTTTCGTTTTTTCTGGCTCTTTTTCAATCTTTTCACTTCACGCTTTTTCGATTTGTAGTTTAATTTCTCAGAACATTCTGGACATAGACCTGAAATATAATATAAGAAAGCACTTGTAAAAGTAATAAAAAAGGCAAGAATTGAACATTTTAAATCGATAAATTACTTCAAATAGTAAAATTACCAAACATCATTAAATCGAAAATTCGAATTGAATCGAAATGTTGTTAACTTACGAAGTTTAACAAGGGCATTTTTCTTCTCACTATCTTCGAGGTATACGAAATTAACCTCCCAGGACTTGAGTTCCTTGTCGCTGTGACAATGCTTGTTGCCGCACTGGAACTGACCCTTGCCAAGCACCACCTCTCTTTCCACGCGCCATCGCAGGGCTACCTTAAAATACATTATCTATGCACAGAATATAGAAAAAAGTATAAAAAGTGAACACAGGAACAACAAATTGTGGAACATTATTTAATCAATGAGAAGCCAAAACATTTAAATTATTTTAAATGCCTTTTGGTAACGAGCTTTAACTATAGTTTATACGTTATAATATCTCACTAGTTCACTATTTGCCCCACTGATGGGCTCGAACCCTACGCCACATTAAGGGTGACTAGGCCATAGTCAACCACGCTGGCGTAATGCGGATTGGCTTCACAAATATCTTTGAATTTCTTCGCAGATATGTGCAGGCATCACGATGTTTTCCTTCGCCGTAAGAACGTCGGGTATATTATGTACAAATGAATTTCGAAAAATCATAAAATCAGGTTGGTACATGGCGGGATTAGAACCCAAGACTTTAAAAAGTGCTTAATCCTCTAAGCCACCGATGTTCTTATATGTATTTTTGTCTATTTCATTAAATAAATGTTTCGAAAGTGTTTGACTGTTAATCCCTGTTTCATTACCGATATCATTGTGTGTTGCCAGGTGAGTCGTAAAAAAATATTAGCAAATACAAATTAAACATAAATGCGCTCTATTGAATCACACATGAGTTGTCAAGTCTTATAAGGCAATAATATAAACACTGATTAAGGTCGCGCTAAAGATTCAATTCATGACCTTTTCATTAGTTTTATCGCAAACGCGTAACAGATACTGCTTTATTAACAAGCTGAATATTTTAATCAAGTATAGAATTTTAAAATTAAAATTTACTTTCATGGACAAAATAATATGTTACAAGGAGAACGTTAGTTATGAGTGTGGAGGTATACCGGTAGAGGTAGACGTAGAAAGAGATGGATGGATTGCGTGAAAGGTAACATGATCAAAAAGGGAGTGATGAGATGACGTATGATAGAGTTATTTGGAGGACAAAAACCTGTTGCGCCGAACCTAGTAGGATAAGGAGGAAAATGCTATTCATTTACAAAATAAAAATACTCACATATTCAAAAATCATTACTACAATGAATCACTTACTAATCATTTTCTACGTCCACCTATACAGTACAATAATTATGGTTGTAAATCCAAATTCTTGAATGTAACTGTTAGTTTTAGCATGTAATATAAAATGCGTAAGTATAGTTGTTTATTGATTATTATTTGCCAAATTATTTAGCACAGTGGAGACTTACTAAGTTTTTTTTTCAAATCCGCGTGAACGAAGTCGCGTAAACATTAGTATGTAGATAAACAAAGGGTTATCTTGTAAACGCTCTTTTTATAAATCTGTCCCAGTGTACACAAAAAGGCATATTAGGTTCTAAAGCATGGGTAGAACAAAATTACACGATGATTCCGCTTTGTCATTAATGTTTAAAAGACTCCTACTAAGGGAGCTATACAAAAGCTTTGTTTTCCTTAAGATACAATTGTACTGCGACGTCCATATTATCTTAATTATTGCTTTTATACATAAATAGAAATAGAGAATAAACTGTAACTGGTTATTAACGGTCACTGGTAAAAAATTAAAATAGATATAAGAACATATATAAAAAGTAATAGAAAAGTTTGTAATCAATACTGATATTATAAAGAGGAAAGATTTCGATTTTTGGATTTTGTGTGTATTTGATTCACGCACTACTGGGCTGATTTTAAAAAAAAACACCATTAAAAAGCTACAATATCAGTAAGTAACCTTAGATGTATGGTGTTTCACGCTGGCGAAGTCGCGAGCAACATCTAGTGTTAAATAATAATCTTAGTTGCTTGGTGTAAACACTAGGGCGCGGGGGAAATGAGAGGTTAGCGGGCGTTATAGAGTTCCACGCGTAATTCTTGTTATTGTGCACACGTAGAATAAAGGTTAAATTCCTACATCAGAATTATCAAAACTTTATTTGATATTAAAAAGAAAAAAATCTAATTTAAACTGGATTTATACAATACTGACATTTTTTTTAATAACCTTAAAAAAAATTGCCTTTACAACACGTTACTTCATTCATAATTTAGATCAGTTTGAATGGTAACAATTTAAACCTTTCCGTGTCTAATAAAACTGAATAGAAAGCGGGAGGCAGATGTGCTCTCACATAACGGCCGCTCCGGGTGAGCGCACAGGGTCTATATTTAGCCTACAAAAAGGCAGTATGGTTATTGTTGCGCACCCCAGCATAGCGCACAAAGGAAGGTCTCGCAGGCAAAAAGATTAATCGAATTTCACGAGGGTATCACCCCGATGTAACCTTTAGCCAAAGGGGACCGTTACTGGCGCATTACATCTCGAATATCGCATTGTTTGACTGCAAATAGTAACTTATTATTTAGATTCGACCGTTAACACTACACGATTATTACTGTTACACTACTGTTATTAGTAAGTAGGTATCTTTGAATATAAATGTAAACTTACTTTATTCTCTTTATACCTGCTGAGGTCGCAGATACAGTATTCTTTGAAGAGTTTATCGTAATATTTTTTGGCGAGCTGTTTCTCCCATGTGTCGGCGACGTCGTCCTCCTCCCACAGGAACTTATGGTTGTCTCTTATCACGTCCAGGTCCGTACGATCTCTGGACGTATCCCGCGCAAGACTCGCAGTCGAGCCTTTCTTATTTAAACAATATACATTAACTAAATACTTATGCAATTCGTACGGGTTCAGGTTACGCAACCTGGCCGACATCTTAGCTTAACCTAGAACAAAGGGAAAAGGACGCATTTAGTGCAGAAATTAAAATAAAACATGACTTGCAACAAACAACTCTTTAATAAAATCGACAATTACATTTTCTCCATAAAACATTTTGTAAACTGATCTTAAACTAATTGTCATGTTGAGTTCATAACGAGGTGCATTTTCGATAAATAGTGAAAATTTTAGTATTTTCTAATTAGGCAGCAATAAATATAAGGCTTGCTTTGTGCTCATGTTAATATCTACTCTGAATATTATTGTCAGTCTTGTAGATTTTTGTGTATTTGGCTCAAATATCCTTAACTCTACAATGAGTCATGGAGATAAAACTCTTAATATTTTAAATATAATAAATATATTAAAATGTAATTATTGCCTAATCCTAAATATATAAAACTTGTCATAAAAATATTGTAGTACAATTACTGACAACTTGATTTTTATTTCCAAATGTGGCACTGCCTGTAAATACAACTTTGGTTTAATATTCAATTAATTACTTTACCTTACTCTATACAAATAATGTTCTATAAAATGTTTTGTATTAAAATATTTCATTATAAAGAGCGAGCAATATTTAAACATGTATAGTGAAAGATAGTAAATATTTGACTTTGTCATTCATTAAAACTACTTTTCTTCTAAACAAGTTGTGACTAATAATATAATTGTGATGTATTTGTTCATTATTTGGACAACACTGATTTTAATGTAACTTAACTAAGTTATTGTATACTAATTGTTCAATCTGCTTAACTAAGTTCTCTTCTGAGACCATTACACAGGGAATAATTTTGGTGCTATACATTGCTATTTAAATAATAATTACATAAAACACATAAAATTACTGACTATAGATCCAATTTGGCATATCTAGGTTTACTACATTTTATAAAGTCTAAGAAATTATTTGGTATCTGTTACAAAATACAGTTAGGCACATAAGATATTATTGCTTTGGTTACAACAGTTTTAAAGTCATTTTCATTACTTATCTAACATTTGGCAAAAGGACACTTTATTTGGCATCATCTCAAAGTAAAGATGTACAAAAATATACATTTATATATTAAAGCTCTTTAGAGAAGCAGGAACATTTGCTTTAGTGTCAATTTAAAGGCCCCATTTTTTATCTCTAACAAACACCGTTGGCTATCAAGAAGTGGGCATTTTGACCTAAATCCAAGTAATATATTACTTTATCATATCTAAAAGGCAACTTTGGATTGAGATATGTGTGACTATACTAAAGCACCTGAGAAGGCATTCACTAATTACATATGTATCCCAAACATGCATTTATGTATATGCATAAATAAAATCCTTAATTTAAAAGCAACTACAGCAACACACCTTGAGTAAAAAACTCACATAACACACCATAATGACTAAAATATAAACTAGGCAATCAAACTTTTAAATTTGGCATAAAACAATGAAAATCCTTTCATTAAAAATCATATGACTAAATTTTTTTTGGCAATTAGAGAATCGGAAACAACAGATAATAAGAGTATCACATTCAACATTTTGAGTAATAGACATTTCAAGATGGAGACATAACTTTGTTATTGTTTGTCATAAATGCAGAAGTCTGCGGGATGTGATACTATTATCATAAGACAAAAAACTAAACATAAATTGTCAACCATGTGTTTTTTCATGCTTCTTCATGTTATCAGAGCGAGTGAAAGCCTTATCGCACACCCCGCAGTAGTAGGACTTTTGTTTTGTGTGCACAGTCATGTGACGTGATAGTTCACTTTTTGTAACAAACTTCTTCTCACAAACTGTGCACGCATGTTTGCGCACATTCAGGTGGAACTTCATATGAATTGACAGAGAACTCGACTGTGAGAATGCTTTGTGGCAAAGTTCACAAACAAAAGGCCTTTCTCCTGTATGCTTCCGGAGATGATTCATGAAGCCCGTCTTTGTGTAATCCTTCTGGCAAAGGTGGCAGAAACTTGATTTAGAGTCTAACATTCCTGGAAAATGACTGTTTATATGCTTTCTCAGCTCCCAATAGCTTGGAAACTTTTCCGAGCACATGTGACATGGGTATTTCTTCTCTTCGGTGGGTTTAGCGCTACACTCGTGTGCAGAGAGCAACTGTTCACTGGAGAATATCTGATTACACCGGTTACATGTATGACTAGCCTCTGAGTCCGTTGACAAAGTTACCTCTAGGTAGTTCTCAATTGACAAGACATTCCCATTAGAACTATCCGCATCATCTATTTGTGATTGGATCATTTGATCTATATCTGAGTTATCTTTGGTATCCATTTTCATTAAATAGTCTCTGTAATCTAAAGAAGCTTTGTCCGAATTGTTGTTATCGGGCTCCACGAGATGAAGAACTGGAGACTCGCTTTGTTCTCTGTCGGGCGATGTTTTCTCATTATCAGAGTTTTCAGGCTTGGATGAAATGTTGTTGTCCGATTCCCATTCATTTTCAACAATTTCCACATCTGAATCCGAATCTTCGGCACTAGACGCCGAATTATTGACTAAATGGAACCCAATATCGTCGAATCGTAACACATTCGGAGGTAGTTTAACCCCCACGATAGCCTGGATCGCCTGCCATGAAAGCTCCTGGGGGTTGTTCTGCATATTATATCGCACTACTCTAACCTACAAACGAGTTTTCAGTTGTTACTACGATAAAACAAAAATACGCTGTAAAATACTAGAGAATAAAACAATAACATTACCTTATATGTGCTCGATATATACAACTTAGGTTTAAATAAATATGCAGATGACACTTATTTTCTACATCTAAAAATATTATGCTACTTCTACACTGCACTGCACTTTATGGATGCGTCTTTGTCATTGAATTTGAAATGAATTATAGACTTTAACACTTCGACAAGACTCAAGCAACTTCAGCGCTTTAACATTTCATAAGAACATTAGGGACTTATTTTCGTCATTAACGAATCTATAACCGTAGAATTAAATGTTTCTCAAATAGGTTTTTGTTTTGTAATATGTTTGTAAACAAAATTAGTTAATAGGCATTTAACGAGTATTCTTAATTTGAAATCACTCATTTCAAATCATTAAGCTCACTTTGCGCTTTAACCGTCAAATTCTCATGGAAAAACAAATTATGCAAAAGATGGTTGCATTTTTATTCTTCGTATATATATTTCGTATATTTAGTAGCCTTAAAAGCAATATACTGTGAATGCTATGTAAATCAATCTTTATTAAATTTATTTGTTTGTTCCACAAAGGAATCACCTATGTCATGACCAAACTACTTAAAATAATATTGTTTGAATTTTCAGTTACTAGGGACAAGAAAAGTTATGAAAATAACCTGTAAAGGTATATTACAAGTTTTTATTGCAGAAATTTATTTGTTTTTTAACATTAACTAACATTTTTTCAATCTACATTTATAAACTATCTGTCATGTGCAAGACATGCGGTCTTTGAGCAATAAAAACTTTAAACACTGGGCAGTAAGGTTGAAACTTATTTAAAGCCCACAAAATGAATTGACAGTTTGACACCTATCAAAAAAATTTGTGATAACAAAACGCGGTAAAATTACATCAACAAAACTTATTCATTTTATTTGAAACTAACTTGATTATGGACAATTTTTGTTTACTATTTTTATTTATTTGAAATTCTTTCAAATTCGCCAATAAGAAAACGTCATATTTGAACTAAAAAATAATTATGGATGACCTAAAAGCTCTAGAAGAATATCTTAAGTCTAAAGACAATGCGGAGAACTTTCTTAGTTCTTCAGAAATTCCTTCTATTTGTAAATCCGAAGCTTGTATGTTGGGCGTCGATGAGGCCGGCCGTGGACCAGTGTTGGGTAAATATTAAATATTTCGTATGTTTTGCTACGTAAGAAAAATAAGATGCGAGATATAAACACTTAGTCTAGCTATATACATATATATTGCAGTAGGTATTTATTTGCTGCTTTTTAATTTTAGTGTATTATAAATATTTTAATTTAATATCTAAATATTTCTGGTTTTTCAGGGCCAATGGTGTATGGTGTGGCTTATTGTCCTATAAATCAGAAGAAAATACTGGAATCTTTAGGATGTGCAGATTCTAAGGCTCTAACGGAAGACAAACGAGATGAAATCTTTAAGAAAATGTTGTCGGAACAAGAATCAATAGACAATATTGGCTGGAAGGCTGAAGTTATATCACCTAAATATATTTCAAACTCTATGTACAGGAGAGCTAAACATTCCTTGAATGAGGTTACATATAAGCTTTTACTTTTTATAGAAGCAATAAATATGATAATGGCTTTAAAATATCTATGCTTTCAGGTGTCAATGAATTCTGCAATTAGTTTAATACAGATGGTGCTGGATGGTGGAGTCAATTTAACAGAAATTTATGTTGACACTGTTGGTCCTCCTGAAAAGTACCAAGCAAAGCTATCAGAAATATTTCCTAATATTAAAATTACTGTAAGTGCCATTTTCTAATAAAAAAATCTTGTAATTTTATTTGTATAGGAATATTACTAAATAATGTACTTCAAGTAATCTTACTAATATTATAAATGTGAAAGTTTAGATGAATGGATGGATGTTTGTTTGAGTTTGTAGCCTAAACGGCTGAATGGATTTCAGTGTAATTTGGCATAGATGTAGAATATAGTCTGGAAGAACACATAGGCTATTCACTTTTGTTTTTTCTAATACCACATAGACGGAGTCGCGGGCGAAACCTAGTAGTAATGATAAAATAGCCAAAAAAAGGAATTGTATAGACAAATTTTATAATTTTAAGTCTATAGAAATAATATTTAAATAGAACTTTTTATTCCGAAACAAATAGAAGCCCAGACAATACACTCATGACTTATTTGGGAACTTTGTGAGACATTGGTTTTATATTTTAGGTAGCAAAAAAAGCTGATTCCATATATCTGATAGTGTCAGCGGCCAGTATAGTTGCTAAAGTGACCCGCGACCATGCACTAAGAATGTGGCGCTTCAAGGAAGGACTGGATATTGATCACACCCAATTTGGAAGTGGATACCCTGGAGGTATATATTAGTACTAAATTGTAACTGTCATATTAATATCATATTTTATAATTTAAATGGATATTTGTTAATACATATCTCTGAAATGTTTTTTTTTATAACATAAGGTGGCAAACAAGCAAGTGGCCACCTGAATCCACCGAATGGGAAAGCGACCACTGCCCATAAACATCCGCAATTGCAGATGAGTTGCCAACCTTTAATCGAAGAAGGAGATAAAGAGGATATTTCCTCTTCCTATGCGTCTCCTCCACTGTCAAATCCACTTTTCCTTTCCCATCCCTTCCTATTAAGAAAAGGGTGGAAAGGGAAAGGGACTAAAATTAGGACTAATCATGTCTTATCGAATCTTGAATAGTCACAAATGTAAAACATAGTCTGGAAGACAACATAGACTTCTTCTTAACTGTATTTTTAATTTGTCTAACTAGAACTCTAGTCAATAATTAATGTGTAGTTAATAATTATAACCAACAAGTAGTATTTTTTAGAGCGCGCGTACGCTTTTGACTAAACTTTCGCATAACAGTTTAGTCGTGATTTAATTCCTATGAGCTTATATGGAGATGCACACAGTACTTGATTTTTATTTGTGCAACTAATCAGTTGAATTGGCAGCGAAACAATAAATTGACAATCGCTCAACAGTTTTGTGATCTTTTAATCAAAGGTGCATGCCTGCTCTTATGAAAAAATTTGATCAAAGAAAAATGGTGATTTTCTGATGTTTATTTTCGCCTACAATTTAAACCTTTTCTAGCCGCGCGCGAGTTTTATTTTTATGAGCATTGCACGTAAATGTATTTCACTAATGGAAAAGTATTAGTGGAAAAAGGGTCTCACGAGATACACAGTTTCAATTGTTTTTTTTCGTCAAAAAAACTAACGTGGAAACTTTCTTTTTTCAGATCCATTAACAAAAAAATTTATTCGTGAGCAAATAGATCATATATTTGGGTATCCCTCATTGGTAAGATTTAGTTGGTCGACTGCAGAGCTCATGCTTCAAGAAAAAGCGGCTGTATGCACTTTTGAAGACGTAGACGAAAGTCCAAATAAAAAAAATGCTGGTACTAAATCGATCAGTAATTTTTTTTCACCAAAAGACGAAAAAAAATCAAGGAAACGACACAAATTCTTTCAAGAAAGATGTCTAAAAACGACCAATGCTTTTGAATGAACTAATATTGAGACTGACTTGTTTATTATACGTTTTTGAAAATGAATAATCATGTATCTTTTTAAGTTTTAAAAATAAAATGCAAGATTTATTCTTCGCGTCTCTTCTTTTCCTTTAAATGTTTATATCTAAGAATGTTAATAATATTGGCTATAAAAATGTTATTGTGAAATTACAGAGGTCATAAGAAAATGGAATGCCTTTAACGATTTACAGCCTTACAAATAAATGCGGTATAAAGTTAAACTTAGGAATAAACCGAGTATAAGCAAGATTTATACTATTGTAATATAATAGACTGTTAGTGTTTGCAATTTACATTTGTAATAGATGGGGCTCGTGATTTATGCCTTGAATAACTAAGCGATATCACACGAGGTTAGTAAAATAATGGAAACTATTGGAATCACAATGTGCATTATGTCACTAGAAGTGGTTAAGTTATTTGAAATATTAGCGATCTCAGCTCACGGAGGAAGTGAAAACGCATCGTTGATCAGTAGAAATTACGACTTTACATGCATTTATGCTGGTACCGTCTTTGATTTATAAATTGCGAGAATAAATTCGTTATATTGGCAAATCTCCAGTATTGAATTTTGGATAGTTGCGAAATGGAACGCATATCGATTTACATATTAACTTCCGTTGAAAAGCTAAACGTAAAGTATCTCAATAAAGAGTAAGAAATCAAGGATTACAGTCAATAGTCTATTGTAATTTCCTCTTTATTAGTGAATCGTGCCTTTCAATAAACTTTCACAAGCAAATGACGGTCTATTAAAGGTTTAATTTGATGACAAACGGCTGATCGTTATGGAGCCCATCGCAGAAGGTGTATGGTCGGGGCGGGCGCGCGTCTCCGAGGTCTATTAGCATGCACGCAGCGCCGCGGCCCGCCTACTTACCATGAGCAATGCGGAACGCACTCGGGTCACTTGGAGAATTTAATTGTGTTCCATTATCATATTTAGGTTCTTTTACGGTAAGTCAAAAGTGAAAACTGAATGGGAGTCGTCGCCGTTTGTCATTCGTCAGTCGCGATCGATGGAGACAACTTCTTTCGGACGGTAGCTCGAGGATTAACAGCGAAATGGCAGTCGTTCGAATTAGTTTGACGATATTATGTTTGAGTGCGTGTGCGGCCGCGATCGTAGGGCCTGTCGCAAACTCTACGAGTAAATCTACGAAGACGGATACTTACCTCGACGCTTACTCGAAGTCTCGTGTTGAAGCAGAGAAATCTAAGCAAGGCGTTATTATAATAACGGCTAAGGACGGCGAGAAAAAGATTTCAAATCGCGACGACAGCTACCAATCGGTATATGACTACTCACCGCCGTATTCCAACGGGGACAACAACGGCTTCGGTTCGTCTGGTTCTAGTTATCCGGATTCTACTACATCGAATAGCTACCTACCTCCTTCTAGTTATGGACCTCCGGTTAAATTCGAGTCGGATATCACGTATAATGCTCCTCCGAATACTTACGGACCGCCATCTTCGAGTTACGGGCCCCCAGCATCAAGTTACGGACCGCCATCTTCAAGTTACGGGCCCCCTGCATCGAGCTACGGTCCCCCGGCGCAAAGTTACGGTCCTCCCGCAGCGTCTTACGGACCACCATCTAACTCCTACGGTCCCCCGATCCACAAGCCTCCTCCTCCAATTTACGGCCCCCCTCTGAAGCCTTCATACGGTATACCATATACTGCTCCTGGGCTTAGCTTTTTTGACAAATTATCTTTGAAATTGGATATACTTACGATTGCAAAGCTGATGCTGAAGTTCCTTATATTTAAGAAGATCGTAACAATGATTGCTGTGGTGTGCATGCTTCTTGTTATACCCAAACTTATCTCCTTTAAAAAAGACGATGGCGGTAACGGTAACGCCAACGATGAAGAAGATCGCCAGTTTGGACATAGTAGAGGTAAGTCGTTTTTATTACTAAATTATTTTAACTTGAGCTTAGAGCTATCATTTTTATATTGAAAGTGTAGTCCAATAGCCAGTGCAAGCGCTAATAGCCTAATGTTTTGGGATACGGACTACCGATCTTGAGTTCGAGGGTTTGAATCCCGCTATTCGACTATTGTCGTGAACAATGTTCTAGCACAAGACTAGAGCTTAGTTTGAATGGTTAAAGTAAATATTAGTAAATTAACAAAAATCAACTAATAGTCATAAATAACTAGTCAATAGTGGGCAAATGAAGTCTAATAATCAAGTTTATGTTCAGTACAAAATACCAGTTTCTTTCCTCCAAAACTATGATTTATTGAAGTTGTCACGGGCATTAACAAAATAGGTAATTACATAGTATAGTAGTAAATATTCTTATTGGTCATGAAAAGGTCAATATTAATATGATATTAAACTTGAACCTAGGATTCAGTAGTTATGCCGGAGGAATCCTAATCATTAATTACGATTTTAGTTTAATATTTATTGAGAATATTTTCAAAGTGAATATTTTTTAAACAGTGGTAGAGTTGACATCGGCGCAGCAGCTATTGGAGCGCGCGCTCGCGGTATACGCACGCCCGCCATCTTGCGGCGTCACGTGCCGCGTGCGCAGAGTTATCGACGACATTTATGAATTCCAACCTTATTACAGGTATGCATAAAAATTAATATTGTAAATATTTATTCCATATGTAGTAATTTATACAAATTGCAACCTTTTCTAGTTGTTTTAAGAATCAATTTAAGATTAATCTAAAGATCTGCGCTTTGTTATAAAAGCTTAAGACAAACAGAACTAAGTTTACTAATAAACTTACATATGTCACGTTTATGAACTATAAAACTTTCATAATATCTTTCAACACGATTTAATAACAGAACCAAGATTAATAACTAAAAGGTAATTTTGATTTCTTTGTTTTTTTTGTTGTACTTTCAAAGAACAAGTGCTCGAAAAACAAAAAATTGGTTTTAAAAACATTGTTTATTTTTCAGAGCGAACACATCCGAATCATAGAGCATGTCCACGCATTTAGTGCCATTGAATGTAAATGTACAAAAAATGTTAACTTATTAATTAATTTATTTGTATTTATTGAAAACAGTAGTTTTATAGAGTAGGTAAGTTAATAAATTATTTTACAAAACTTTTGTTGTTTCATTTGGTAAATACAAATACAAATTTCAAATAAAAAACACATTTCTCATTTTTTAAATTTCGGATATATTAAACATGTTATAAACATAAATTTGTTTGTGTTACATTATTATCATAATAGCTGTCGCCCGCGACTCCGTCCGCGCGAAATTAAAAAAAAAATTGCAAGTAGCCTATGTGTTCTTCCAGGCTATCCTATGCTATGCCAAATTTCATTGAAATCCGTTCAGCCGTTTAGGCTACAATCTCTAACAAACATCCATCCATCTAAACTTTCGCATTATCGCATTCCATTATAATTGTTATACATCTTAATAACTATGTAAATTGTCTGTTTCCTTAACAGTTGCTTTTATTACAGCATAGGAATGTATTTAATTGTAACATACATTGAATTCTAATGTTCAATGTTACATGAGCATTTAACGTGCGTACAACTAGGTTTCACTGTTTTAGTGAAACTCAACTTTCCCTCTATCAGTTTTGGGATCAAAGACCGAGGTCTCGAATACAATGCTACACACAGTCCCGTAAGGTACAACTTTTGAATACTAATGATGTACCATAAATTTTCATACGACATTGTTAACGACAGAAATTGAGTCACAAATATGATTGTCGATTGTGGTAAGAGAGTGCATACTTCTTTGTCTAAACGGTCTATGTTAGCGAAAAAAAAATTGGGGATTCAATAAATGAAAATTGGAGTCTACGATAGTGGATTTCAACTCACACAGATAGTATTTACTTAAAATTTTATTTTGTGTAGTTTTAATTTTAATTCAATTAATAAATGTATAAATTAATACGGGGTTTTTACTTAAAGTTTTTAACACTAAACTTTACTACAGTTCGAAATTTACAGGTAATCAATCTACCCAACACGGAAAAACATGGCAACTACACAAAAAAATTGGGGAACTCTGTTCTAAGAGATGTATTCCGTCTTTATCGAACCTTACTATCTCCGAGAGTGTGCGAAACGTGACTAGATAATCCGAAATTACTTACTATACCACATACATCATTCTATTCGTAATTCAGTTAAATATATAGTTAACAATATATGGATAGCTTAAACAGTTTTAGACACGCTAGCTGTCGCCCCCGTGCTGTCGTGACTTCGTCCGCGTGGAATGAAAAATACAAAAGTGAGTAACCAATGTGTTCTTCCAGATTATCTTCATCTATACCAAATTTCATCGAAATCCGTTGAGCCGTTTGGCTACAAACTCTAACAAACATCTATCCATCCATCTAAATTTTCACATTTATAATAATAGTATGATTAGTATGATGTGAAAAAAAACACTTGAACATAACCCGTAGTATTTGTGTACTAAATTTAAAGGAATTGTTTTCCTTGGTGCCTAATTCAGTGATTCTCAACCACTGTGCCGCGGCAATTTTGTGTGCCGTCAAATTTCAAAAATGTGCTGCCAAATTTTGCATATTTTTGTCATAAACTATTTATGTAGTGTGTTGTAAGTAAATAATTTTTATCTTTTTCTTTGTGTGCCGCCAAATTTTGAAATCGTTAAATATGTGCCGTAACAAAAAAAGGTTGAGAATCACTGGCCTAATTGATCACTCGGAGTTTAAAGTAGGAGCGTCATTTTGTTTATTGTAACAACTTATGCAAGGAAGCAATCATTGATTAAGTGAAAGGACAATTAGATGATTGTGCGAATTAAAAAGAAAGCAGGATAAATGCTTTGTCTGAATGTACTCGAGGTCAATGAGTTGAGGGAACAATGCCGTTTAATTTATATCAATAAGAGAATACTTACGGGCGGTCTCAATATGCAATTTTATCAATCGAAAATCCCAATCCGTACCCTAATCTTTTGAAATACTGTCTCAATAAACGACCGAACGATAGAAATTCGATCTAAAAACATGACTAATCTATTGGAGGGAAAAATCTGATTTCAAACACTTTTCGGATCGCCCTCTGTTTGAAAGTGACAGTTGTAGTGTTTCAATAAACGTTTTTGAAATTTTGACAAATCTCTAAATCTTTATTTTACAATCTATGGAAATCGGGAGATTCTACTAATTTATAATGAGATTAAAAAATGGTTGGCTTGTTGCCGTATAGTGATAGCTGA
>NW_013525325.1:1634755-1663437 GCF_000836215.1 Papilio polytes | reverse complement strand
TTTCATTGTTAATATTAGGTGATGGTTGTGTAACCATCTGTTCTGATTCTGTCCTATCTACCGATTTCCGGTTCTGAACGCCGCCCTTCTTTACTGGGGTCCTAATACCCATCATGTTGTGAGAACACGTCAAAAATTAAAATAGAATAAAATTAGATTAAATAAACTTAATCGGTCAATAAACCCTAATAATTCCTACGTCTAGTATTGTGGGCAATAAACCCAGTCAATAAACCCTGTCATGAAATACTTATTCTAATATTGCGGGCAAAAGACCCTGTCAATATGTGCAACTTAGAACTAGACCAGATATAAAGAGGAGAAAAGAAAAATAGTAATATAAATTTAAATTTAAATATTCGATAATTACAATTAGTTAATAATAATAATAAGCTAACTTTAAATTGACATAAATAATAAACAAGGAAAAATTTTAAGATGACTAGAAAATCTGGTCAGGTACTAAATTGTCTGAAACTTACACTATCTGCTACGTCGCCCTTTGTTTACAAGTCAATCACAGTCGCAACATGTTTGACAACTTTATCAAGTTTATCAACTTTGATAATTTACGTGACTTTATACTTTAACTTAATATAACTCCGGTTTCCCTTGTCCGATTTTTATGGTTGAGGTGTCGTTCTTCTTCTTCTTTCTTGCTCTTCAAGTTAAAGTTGTTACCAGGGTTCCAGAGCTATAAGATCTGGTACTATGTGTACACGTGGTTTTAATGAATCTTGTAAGTGACTAACTTGTCAAATTTGCGTCAATTTTTGTCCGAAAAATCCGAACAAGGTATCAAAATGTTCCCCGTTTTATACCGGTTATGTCTAAATAAAATTTTATATATGTTACAGATCTCTTTTAGAAGTTTTAAATTTTTTTTCAAAATTAATGTAATTTTTTTTTTTTTTTTTTTTAAAGTTTTTCTACTTATTTCCGGCGTTATATTTTTGTATTATATGCGTTAGGATTGATGATTTACTGTTATTACTCTTAAATGTAAAAGTGATATATTTAAAATTAAACACAGTATTAAAGTCAACACTTCTTACTATTCTTTTGTAAGATTAGTGCACTCTTTAGAAACCATATGTTGTTTCTCTGTTGTCTTCAACAATCAGTTTCCACTGGCGAAACTTATACAAAAACATGCATGTTGTATTTATGTTGTCTGACGTAAAAATTCAGGTAATTAGAGCATGTCAATGAAAATCAACAGATGGAAGCTTTGCCAAGATCTTGACCTAATAAATACGCTATAAACGTTATTTGCTATTATAAGAACAGTGTTTTTAAAACACTTTGAGACGCCAAGAATGTAGGAAACAACAGAATATATTGACACTTATTTAGTGCTATTTCAAGAGTGACAGAAAATCTACATTTTGTGCCAAGATGTTGGGGGTGTTGACCGTTTTTCCCGAACAAACAAGCCTAAGTAGATCGCCCATCAAGACTACCCATACCATTAAAGTCTTCTCAAATCAAATCGTAAAATATGACTGCTCTTGCATCTGAGATAACTTCTGTGATGAATGCTTCTAAAACGCAGAAGAGAACATCAGCGAATAGCAAATAAATATTTGTAGCTTAATGTGAACATATACTATCTGTCAAAGTCAAAAAAGTTTTAAAGTATCGTTTATTTAAAACTATTTTTTTCACATCAATATCCGGGTATCTAAGGTGATTATGGTTGTTGTGTGCAGCAGCTAGACCTAACAGTTAGATCGACAAATACTAGATTGATATAATTGCGATGACCAGTTCTCGTTCGACTGGTATCATCTAGTCAGTGTGAAACTCATCCCTTATTAGGGGAGACAGTTAAGTTTAACTTATAAACAACTGTATTTATCAATATCCAGTTACTATCATCATTTTTAACCAAATAAAAATAATAGACGTATAACATGGTAGAGAAATTGAGAAGCAAAAGGTTAGCGTGGTATGGACATGTTAAGCGACGAAAAGATGGGAACATAAACCAGAAAGTGTTAAGATTGAGCGTGGATGGCTACAAAGGTAGAGGAAGACCGAAGAAAGTATGGATAGATTGTGTGAAAGAGGATATGTTTAAGAAAGGAGTGGATTCAGAGATGTATGGAAGAGCAGTACATACTGTGCCGACCCTCCGTTAGGGATAAGGGCTACTAGATGAGACGTATAACATGGACGTTAGTTATGAATGTGGAGGGGTACACTGGTAGACGTAGTAAGAAAAAGAGATGGATGGATTGCGTGAAAGGTGACATGATCAAGAAGGCGGTGATGTACGTATGATAGAGTTATGTGGGGGACAGAAACCTGTTGCGCTGACTCTATGGGAGTAGAATAAGGAGGAAGATGGTGATGATGACCGTAACTCATACCATTTGTTGATAAATCCGTCACGTGCGAGCATTTAACATTAAAACGTCAAAGTGTTGAAACGCTCTAGGATACTTAAGTGTGATGGTACTTAACAGGCGCCAAACTAAGTACAGCAATGTGGAAGCCGCACGACAATGACCTTAGCGGAAGCTATTGTCACGCCCGCAGACACGCACAATGTCCCCCCCCTCGGTGACGTCACAAATAGGCGCTGATAGTGACAATTAATACAAGTCCTTTACACAATGGTGAAGGAAGCGATGAGAATTGGAACGGAAAATAGCGGCATTTCTTTTAATTCATTAACTTTTGAACTAAACATTTTGGTAGCACTATTATCAATATAACAGTAGTCTATTCCTGTCTTTGAATATGCACTTACGTCATTACCTATCGGAAATCGACCGCACTTGTTCTTTAGATTATTTTATGTTTTATGGGCGAATTATATAACTTTTGGTCATAGATATTTTTAACTTTTTGACTACGACGGGATTATCATCATAATTTCATTGGCCTTATCCCATTATCAAGTAATACGTAAGGTGGTCTACAATCGACTAGATATCATTCAAATCTGTTCTGACTGGCACAGTTAGACACAGTGGCAATAGTAAATTTTTTCCCAAACAAAGAGACAAACGAGCAACGGGAACTACAGAGTAATCATCTGCAATACCAGAGAATCTTCAGATGCGTTGACCTGTAAGGTACGTTCTCTTTTTTAAGGACCGTAAGTATTACTGTTTATTTAAAACTTCCTAACGGAGTTTCTTAACGAATAAACGACAGTCAATGGCAGAATGATGAAAAGTGGATGAAGAATTTACATAATTCCCATTACATTAATACGTAATGTGTATGAAAAACGTGTCCTGAACTAGATGCTCTATTTAACCCATTGTGGCGCTGGGCAGGTCCGATGAGTCAAGTGCAGGAGCGGTCGTCTGGAACGCGCTCACTGTGAGCCCCGAGCGTGTAGCTAGCACACGTGCACATCGCTTGGTGTGTACGCGCCCTTATGCGAAACTAGTCGTACCCAATATAGTGTGATCTGTTCTATTAGTGATTTTTTAGATATAGTGAGTGTGGGAATATGTGGCTTACGATTAATTACTAGTAAGTATTCTAAATTCTTAAAAACTTATATGTTAAGTACCCAAAAATGCTAATTAACTATGGCCATTTAATTTGTAAATATTGTATAGAAAAATACATAGGAAAAAAGTGTTGTGTATAGGTTTTTAATGTATCATTTGTGTGCATTTTTTACACACTCCTCAAAGTCTTTGTCTCATAAAAAAATTGCAATTAACCTACGTATCTATAAAACAGTAAATTCTAAATTTCAGACTATGCGTTTTAGTAACATTTGATTAACAATAACTTTAATAACTAACACTTAGCGCTTTTACGGATAAAGGTAAAATTTCTTATTAAAGAGAAAGGGGCGTCCAGTTATTTTGGTTATAAGTTTAAAACAATGAAACCCACTTGTTCACTGAAGCGCCAACAACAAAGTTTGCGTACTGACGAAACATTCATAGAAATACGTAGATTGCATTAGATAACACATGGAGTATAAGATGTAGGTAATATTTTTAATTTCTCATGGTCACATTTAGCAAGATAGGTTACTAAATGATTCTTTCACTCTTAAGAGACAATGATTTATTGAAAGTTAAAAGAGATATGCCCAAAACCGATGTGAAAACAATTTTAACAGTATTGAAAACTATTCTATTATTAAATTTCATATGAACACAACGCATATTTGCAATATTTTATTGATAAAAGATATTGTTTGGGCGATTTACTAGATTGGCGTATACAATGGTATTTATTTACATATGTTGTGTACTTGTTAGGATTAAGTAAAGGTTATCATTATGTTTACAAACAAATGATGTTTGTATAGAAGTATTTTATTAATTAAAATCTTTACTAATTGTAGATCGTACATTTTATAGTGTCTCATTTATTAAATCAAAGAGTTCTTGTTCGTAATCTGCCAGGCTTGTTGAATCTCTAAATTAACCCACTGAGATGATTCATGGAACAAATTGGACTAAATGTTCACAGTGACGTTGTGAAAATAAACATCTTCTCTTATCT
Organism: Papilio polytes; assembly: GCF_000836215.1. Taxonomy (NCBI): domain Eukaryota; kingdom Metazoa; phylum Arthropoda; class Insecta; order Lepidoptera; family Papilionidae; genus Papilio; species Papilio polytes. Next base: position 1,658,946 of record NW_013525325.1, on the reverse strand, counting down.
TTATCACCTTATCATTTTTATCGCGTTTACGATTTTGTAAAAAATCATACATGCTCTTTCATCGTAGTTCGATTTTTTTATTGGCAATTTAGAGACGTATCGTAAAAATATATGTAAAGTATTAAATGTGCTTTTCTTGTACAATTTTTAGTTACATTTTTGTATTTTCTTTGTTATGTGATAAGTGATAAGTGACAAACTGTTTATGGATGTTACAAGATTTTTGGTACTTTAATTTTATATGTGTGAAAATGAAAATCACTAAGTTTATTAATTTAACATTATAAATGCGAATGTAAGTACCTTCGTTACGCTTTCTCGCTTTAACGACTTAACAGATCATGAAATTTTGCGTATAAATTTTCAGTACAAATCAGGACATGAAAAACATTAATTCAGAAAAAAATCCTCGGGTCAAGTAATATGCAGGAACAGTAGGTTTCCAATCTCAAAACAATTGTATTAAAAATATTGTGAACGCTCAAATTTTTCTCATAAAACCAAGAGCCAAGAATATGTTTTGTATAGAAATATTACGATAGTAAAATTTCACGGTAAAGAACTTAGCGCCAAACACTATTGAGTGACAAAGTCTATCTATGTACAGACAAGACAATTAAAAGGTTTGATTTAAAATTTTCTATTAAAGGGAGATTTGTTTTCTTTGGCATCGCGCCAAACTCGAAGCTTGAATTCCGGCAAGTTCAGAATTAAAAAGAGATTTAGGTCAGTTGTCGTTTAGATGGCGGTTGCTAATTTTGGTACACATTCATTGCCTTGCATTTTCCGCATTTCATTTCGTCTTTATCTGGCTTTAACTGAATACGTTTTTATAACAAGTTATTAAATTAAAATTGAAATACAAGGGACGCCTAACAAAATCAAATCTTCCACATTAGTGTCTTTAGTATGAAAAGTCATCGCGTTTCATTGTTTTTTTAAACTAACAGAAGACTATGGGTTCTTTTAAAATTAGCATTCAAATATGTCCGAGTACAGTTCTTTACCGAACCAGACAATTTCAAATAGAATCTGTTTTAATTTTGTGGTATTCTGCTTTACCTACTCTTTGAACTATTGTAGTGGAGCCATTTTCAGGGCATTAGAATCGTATTCTTCATCGATATGATTATTTTTTTTCTTTTCTTTAAATTCACTATTGCTTATCATAAGCTACTAACGCTGGGTCTCTGATGTTTCCACTTATTTTGTCATTACCTAGCGATTCATTAGTGTCAGGTTGACCTATCTTACAACTGAGTAAAGTTCGGAAACGATTTCCATGAATTTATTGAACCAAAACACTAACGATTGGTTAAACGTAGCTGGGAAACTGGTCATAAGTTAGTTAACTATACGTAATATATATATAAAACAGTTATTTCTGTTCTTATAAGTTACAAAAACTCGTGTACATATGTTGAAAGAACCTATATGTACTTATAGACAAGGTCGACTCGGGCGGATGCAGAAGGTATCGCAGTAATTCACTTCGGAAGGACGTTATCCAACCGCCGATGTTAGAAATCGGACAATCGCATCCTCCGTAAGCAAGCGGCGGAACGAGAAGGTTCACATTTACATAGTGCAATACGTAAAGTTTTTATAGCACAACAATCTTATTTACTAAATTAAAATAATAATTTTTCAAAATATAATCATACTAACATTATAAAAGGGAAAGTTTAGATAGATGGATGGATAGATGTATATTAGAGTTTGTAGCCTAAACGGCTGAATGGATCTGGATGAAATTTTGCATGGATATAGAACATAGTCTGGAAGAACACATAGGCTACTTAGTTTTTTTTTAATTCCACGCTGACGGTGTCGCGAGCGAAAGCTAGTAGTACACATTTTCACTAATTACATACTAGCTGGTAACAATAGGAGCCTTCCAGTAATTTAAATTTTTTAACACAAACAAATTTACTTAATATTCTAGTACCATAATAAGTATTAAATTAAGAAGTGAAGAAATATATTGCCATAGTTTAAAAAAATGTAACAGAACTTTTAGTAACAATTTGATGCCTGCAACAAAAATATGGCAAATATGCAATTAGATTATTTAAAATGCAATTTATTGACAGGCTATATTTAAATCGGCTACTTTTCTTAAGCCGATTACGTCTCTTTTATGTCTTATAAAAACTACGTTATTTGAAAGAGATCTATAGTTATATGTATATAAGGAAACTAATTCCGTTATTGTAGCTAGTCTGACTCATAAATTACTTCAATTTTGGCAGCGCACGTGCTAGACAGTCTTGAGCTTCTTAGAATAATCTCCTAATTAAGCGAATCTCTGTTTATTGCTTTATGTTGGGTTCGACTTACACGTGTTCTATCAATGTTAAAGTGGAATGTAATTCGCTCATTAGCGAAATGGTTTTATCTAACTTTCATAAGTATCTCGAATCTCTTGTAACAAACATGTTGACATCTCTTTCGTTCTGTTTCAGAAACTAGAGACAGCAATAAATTCAAATGTATGTTTCTGCAGTGAAAACGGTATCAATAACCTTGCATCGATTTCTGCACTTGACATAATTTAATATTATCAGTACTCGATTGCTTACTTGTAATATTTCTACACAACATGAATCCTTTCCTATTGGAAAAATTTAAATTATTTGTTCCACGTATTTAACCTTATTTCGGTGTAAATAATAGTTAAATGTAATAAACGATATCTGTATGCCCTATCCATGACTTAAACATTTGTTTATTAAAACGTTCATAACACTACTCATTGACTTCTGACGTCAGTCGTATTAATTTAAATACTGGCCACTGTAATAATAAAAAAACTTATCCGAAGTAAAGTAGATATAAACACAAACAAATTTGTCCTTTTAGATTAAAAAACAAATTATATTAAAGTTTCTTGGTAATCGTTTCAGGGACATATGTAAACTTGAAACATCTTGTTACAGGTAAAAACGTTTCGGAATAAAACAGCAAGCGGCGCAATGTCGAACGATTAGTGATTATTAAATATATTAGTTGATAGTAAAACAAAGACAATGCCAGAAATAGGGCCAATGATGCGGGCGCTCGAGCTGCAGCGGCTGATCGAAGACAAAGTGACGGAATGGCGCGAGAGGTCGGCCCGGGTCGCCGGCCGCGCCCGCCCCGACGCTTATCAAGACCCACTCAACTTCCACAGACGCGCTAACAGGCGCAAAAACAGCGCTCAAATAAACAGAATTATCGCAAAGTATTCCAAAACAAATAGGTCCGCAGAGCAATCGCACGCGACTGCAGAACAGACCCTGACGCCTCCGACGCGCCCAGCACGACACAAGAAGATTTTCGCCAAATTGAAACCATCTAAAAGTGAAGATAATTTAGTAACCGTGGGTACTATGGAGGTTCATAATGAACCTAATCTAGATATCAAACGACAGACTAGGTTTAGTATAAATAAATACAACGCGAAGAGTTGCGAAGATATCACTGCGTTCGTTGACTTCGGACACACGATGAAGAGCAAGAATTTTCAAGAGAATAGTATAATAAACTCGAAGACGGTCTCCGACACGAGGCCAAAACTGCACAGCATATGCGAGGACGATTTCGATTTGTCGGACTTTAAAGACAGCGATGTGGTGTTGAGACATAAATCAAATTTTGTCACTTCGACTCCTTTGTCTAATAGGCGGACTTGCCCCCCCTGTGATACAGTGTCGATGATCAGTTTTGAAAAGTGTAGTAAATATTCATTTAGTGTTGATGATAAACTAAAAAAAGGTAGTTCCGAACCAGATATGCTTAGTGACTCCTGTTTAAATTCAAGTGAACAGGTCAGTGATGCGAAAAGTTTAGACGGAAAGAAGAGATGGAAGATGCTCAAACCACAATTTCGAAGAGGAACATTTGATTGCATACTTCGATGGCGTGGGAAAAAACCGCAGCAAAATACGACCAAGTGAGTGATTCATTTTTTGGACATGTTGACGTTACAGACTTAGGTTTATTTCCACTATTAATCATGCTATCAAGAAAATGTTCTACGTTAAATCAACATTTCAATTTTACACAATAAACGATCTTCTTTTTAGAGCATTATTCCATAACGTATTCACAGAATAATAGTATACGTTGTATAATTTTGTATTGTATATTAGTCGCCAGTATTAAATGAATCTCAGCCGCAAGTAACTTTGGAACTTGATAGTGTGACCAAGAAAGAAGTGCTTACTGTGGTAATGTTTTGCTGACCATACTTAAATTAGGGAACACGACATGAAACTAATCATTAGCTAGATATAACCTTAAAATATCTCAGAACATGAAACATTCTAAGTAGAGCAACCCAGTTTGTTTTGACTTTTCATTAAAATATTAGTTGTATGTGAAACTATGATAAAGTTAACACATTACACAATAATTACAACATTAATAGAATCTGATAAAACTAATATCGGTTTCTAGAACTCTCAGCGGAAGCTTTTCAAGTACATTCGTAGTGTGATTACCATTTCTTGGTGATAAAATCGCGCCTTGCTATCGAGACTAGCAATTAATTAGAAACTGTGATTTGCTATTTATTATGAAGAATAAGATCATTAAAACCCTTCGCTTTACGTTTATTCTTTTACGAGTATCTAAAAATATAATAGATCTTCTTTGCGATACAGTTTTCTCATATTCCTAATTCTTATTATTCTATATTGTTTATTTGATGATTTTTATATTATTTTCTTGTTGTCTGTTTATTTCATTCTTATCCAAAAACACAAAGAAAGTATGTTTTTATGGGGGTGATACAATAGTTGATACTCACGATAATCTTGTACAAATTGTCAATTAGGTCCCAGATAATTTAGAGGGCATCAGGGCAGTAGGTCAGCTGGCCTTGCCTACAAATTAATAATTCCTTTCACACAGACAGTAATCACAATCCTAAAGCGAATGCATATCAATGAGATATTGAAGGACGAAAAACAATAGAAATATACAGCACGCCATGGGATTAAAGAGAAAAGCACACTAAATATGAACATTAAGTTACTCTGCCGTCACACTTGTGTTAAATGCTAGATTAACACTGGTAGAACTCACTTTAACATCGGATTGTGGGGCCAGCTCGCCCTTCAGCAGTACCACGATCACACAGAAGACAGGCTTCAAGGTTAAGCAACCTTTGTGATCCTCCAGACAGTGGTCTGTATTTAAACGATTTTGCCTTTCAATAAATATATATCCATTAAAATTTTTGCATTTACTATAATATTAAGATATTGCTGTATTTTTTCCAAGGACAATGAGAGGGATCACATTATGTTTTTATACACATATTTTGACAGTTGAAACGACTGTTGGATGTAGTTTCAAAGATACATGAAGGTTGTTTACAAGAGCAGTTATTGATAAGACATGTTCATTGCGCAAAGGAGCACACTCATGAAAGATAGACATGACTAACTATTCTGTGTATACAGTTTCATATTAAACTTTGTTTTTTAAAAAAAGACACACCAACAATGTGAACCCACCGTTATTGACTCCCTCAGTTCAGTTTTCTTATAAGTAGTCTATGATTTCCTGTTAGACATTCATTGTATCTAGTTGTAGTTGCTATGAGCACTTGACTATCGACCTTGAGATCGTGCACGCAATACATAACCGTGTATTTACGCAAAACGCCGCACCTGACTGCCATTGTTATACAGAACTGTACACTACGCGAACTACGCTACAATAATAGCTTTATAATAGCAATTGTGCCGATTAAAATATAAAATCACTGCAAAAACCTTAAGAATTGTTTTTCCGGTACTTGTACTGGGATGTCAGCTCCTCTACAAAAAGTTGTTCTGCACTATCCTTAGTTAGAGATGATCTGTCCATTTCTGGACATTTAATCTGCCGCTCTTTAATAATTTATCGACATCTATAATATTCTCTGCCCTTAAATAGGAGCCCTACACATTGTTTTAATTGTTAGATTTTTCTTGCTTAGTCCCTATTCGAATATTGGCATTGATTGAGACGTAAAAAGCGTCTTGTTGTTTACTCTAATTCCTTATTTCTATTCTATCGATAAACTCTCCATTTTCAGATAAGAATACAATAACAGGAAAATACACTACTTCTATAACATACTTTTTCCTCTAGACATAATTGAATCAACTGTACAACAAATCATAATCAACTTATCCCTTATGGAGGGTCGGCACAGTATGTGCTGCTCTTCCATACATCTCTATCATCCGTCATATCTGAATCCACTCCTTTCTTAAGCATATCCTCTTTCATACAATCTATCACTCTACAACAAATTACTGAATTAAATTGCTACGTCATTTTTATGACGCGGTCGTAAGTTAATAAAGTAAACAAGTAAATAATAATAATTAAAATAAGCGTAACAAGTTCTATGTATCGTAGTAATAAATGCACTGATGCAATAATAGAATGCAAGAAATCTTGTGGGGAAATACTTCGACTGTTTATGGGGTATGTACCGACGGACGCATTGTTAATTGACAATTATTCGTAATTAACTTTAATTTTGTTTATAACGACATTCGCACAGTAAATAGTGAATCTTAGTATGGGATCTTATCCTGCTTAAATTAAAAAGTAGAGTGCCTAGAAATTGTCTCTATAGATAGATTGTCTAGTTTCCTCTTTACCTCTTTTGAACTATAGTTTCCAACATTTTCTAAATATAATTTGCTAGTTTGGTTTGTGGACTTTATTGACCGACTTCCCAAAAGAAGGAGGTACTCCATTCGTCTGTATGTCTTTTTTATTTTAGTAACTTAATTAGTAAAGTAGCTGGCAGAAATGTATTCGATTCCTTTGGCAGTATTAATAATTTTAAAGCTAGGTTAGTAGTTTTATAAAAAGAACCTTAAGTTAATCCCTGGAAGGTGCGTCAACGCGTATATTTATTAATAGCTTTAATTATTATTTACCATATTTTAAAATGAGATCACTGGAATGGACATAATAACTGTAATCCTTGCGTGAGTAACATCCATGTAGCTGATATAAAATGATTTATTATGTTTACCAATGATTTACCGTACTAGAGTGGAAGTTGGCGTTCAAGATGCCATCCTTTTATAACGGTATCTAAAAATTATGTAAGTGTTTTTTAATTGAAACTTTTTACACTTTTACAATTTTATTGCAAAGCTTTTTTGTGATAATAGAATAGTTCAACGCCAATTAGAAATACTAGATGGACAATTAGAAATCTGGAAGTTCGGAAAAACTTCAACAATGACAACTGTTAAGTTTTATTAGGTTACTAGCTTTCGCCCGCGATTCCGCCCGCGTGGAATCAAAAAAGCAATAGTGAGTAGCCTATGTGTTCTTCCAGACTATACTCTACATCTATGCCAAATTTTATCGAGATCCGTTTAGCAGTTTAGGCTAAGAATTCTAAACTTTCGCATTTATAATATTAGTAAGAAGTAAGTAGACATGTCTTTCCTTAACTAGCTTTACTTTGTGTATTTTCTTGATAACTACTTTCTTTACATGGACTTAACGGTAAAAAGATGCATCGTTTTATCCTTTTTTCATGTGGTCATTATCTCGTTTAAAAAGAAATTCAACATTTTGGAATGACAATGTGTTAAGTTTACTTATAGTTTATTTTTAGGAACTTAATATGATAAGTTAGTATTTTTAATAGTTCTTGACATATTTAGATATAAACTACAAAGATTTGAACTCGGCCTTCGTCGTCTGCCAAAGTAATGATTACAATAACTGTTTAACATAACAATAACTCGTGCGTCGCATTGAATAAATATTCGAAGTCATCGGACTTATAGATTTTTGCCACTAAAGAATACAAATAACAAATTCGTAATAACTACTAAACTTTGTTTTTAGAAAAGAATAGCATTCAAATGATAATGCAAATAAATCAGGCCTTTTTTTATCATATAAGGTGACACACGAGCAAGCGGCCACCTGAATCCACCGAAATGGAAAACGACAGCTGCCCCTAAACATCCCTAATTGCAGTTGCCTTCCCTTAATTGACGGAGGAGACGTACATAAAGAGGACATGTACCCTTCCTACGCGTCTCCTCCACCGTCAAATCCACTTTTCCTTCCCATTCTTTCGTCTTAAGAAAAGAGTCAAAAGGCAAATCTTGACTGACGATTTTAACAAGTTAATCTCTCGGTACATTCACTTAATCCGCTAAAACACTCGGTAGCAGCAAAATGTAATATCTTTTAGCCTGAATTAACTGCTTCCGTTCTCGCCGGTTCGTTCCTACGTAACTAAAAACATAAGTTTTAAATATCAACCTTCATATGGAATAGAAGTGTAATTAGGGAGAAGAAATAATGCTATAAAAAAGAGGGATTCGTGACTTATTCCACGTTTTCCAAAAATAATTAAGCCCCTAAATCTTAAAACTTAAAGGTTAGCACAACGATTGTGATGGTTATCCCAAGGTACTTTCCCATCGTGGGAAATAGCTCGTTTTAACCCTTCTATAAAACAATCAATTGAAAATCTAAAAATAAATCTTTAATATCATTGTATCATCAGACACGCAAGGCCGTCTTCATCTGAATCTTGTAGTATTTTCCAGTTATTTGTCGTCAGCGTTAAAAGCTTAGGAAAAGCCATGTGGTATGAGGAAAACACGGTTGAATAACGAGCATTGTGTTTGTGCAGGGCGACGGGGTCGTGTGAACTGGTACCGCCCGCTAGATTCATGTTGAAATATAAGAATCACTATCGGAATTACCAAGTTAGACACACAAATGGTTCCGTAATACATTAGGATTAATATGTCAGTCAATGTATCTTCATTACTTAAACGTTACTTTCAATTGTCAATTGTTATGGTAAAAATGTAGAAAGTCTTACGTAGATACACTGCATACCTCGGCTGAACCGACATAAAAGTAATAATAATTGTACAATATAGACATATAAGCTACAATAGGTTCACTATTTTCAAAGTTTTATTTCGTTACTTTTTAGTGTATTGTTTTTTTTGAGAATATTTTGTTTTAGTGTCTTTTGTTTGAAAGACAATAAAAGTGATAAAAACCGTTCATGGGATATTTAAAATTAAGTAAGTTCTACAATATTAATAATTTTTGACATTAACATATAATGAGTGACAAAAAATTGTAGTGGGTGCGAAAAAGGTTTTTGTACATGTCGCCTTGGAACTCTAAAAAACTGGAGTAGGTAATAAATGTGAGCCAAACAAAGTTACAGAGCGCATGCAGTAGTGAGACAGTCTGAGAAGCCGCGCGCAAGGCAATGCCTGAAAATTTTGCACCAGTGTATAAAGTTCGGAATATCTTTTATAAATATATTTGTGTTACATAAAACCATTTGTTATTTATTATTAATAAGACTGTTAATTTGTGGCTATTAAATAGTTTTGTTACATTATGACAATGGATAAATCAGTGCAACAAGATCCGTGGATGTTTGTGTATAAGAAGTTGCAAGACAAAGAAATTGTTAGCAGGAGAAAGTAAGAAATATTTATGTAATTTACCATTAAAAATAGCGTTTTAATATGCTAGAATTGTGATATTTTGCTAATTAAGACGTTTTCTGCTTTGAACTAATTTACTTGTAAATATGTAAGTTAAGGAAATAATATAATAATAATTCGTACATCGTTCTAAAATACTTAATTACGTACTCGTATTTACTGACAATAAAGTTTATTACACTAATTAATATCGATTGAAAATATTAGTAGTAATATACGAATATAAAATTTGTTTAAATGAAAAACAAATCTGTCATTTTACAAAGGATGTGAGTTGATGAGATAAAATTACTGATAATTATGACAAAACAAGCAAATCTCAGTATCTCTAGGAACATTATTACGTAATAAGGATTAGTGAGATGAACAGACATTTACCAACTTGACATTAATGAGGAAAACATGGGAACATGTCTCTTTGTTATAACCAAAAATAAAATATATTTTGATAGGCAAAATAGTTTTACTTGTCAAATAATAATCGTTAAAATTGTGGTTTATATATACTAGCTTTGGAGAAAGACTTCCTTTGAACTAAATTAAATTAATTATATTAATAAAGCGGCTTATGATAAGTAAGTAAAAAGCGTTATTTTAAACAATTATCTAAATCGCTCTAGTAGTTTTTGAGTTTTTTATTACAGGCTGTTGCTTGCGACCAACCACGTTTCTAATGGTAAAAGAATTTTTGAAATCAACCCAGCAGTTTATGAGTTATTTGAATACATACAAAAATACAATTGTTTCCCTCTTTATGACATTAACTTTAGATGTTAGTATTAAAAATATGACGCTATGCAGATCAGCATAAATGAACTAAAAACTAATCTGTCCTGTGATTTTCAGGCAAAAATTTCATTCGATCAATCTAGAATATTGTTAATAATTGCTTGGCAATAATATTTCACGCGATGTCAATGAAGAGCGTTGACCTGCATTGTTGTGGTTGCTACGTATTCTAACGATAAAACTAATGCGTAAGATATATCTGCTTCTTTAGGTATTTTTTAGTGTATTAAAATCTAGGAATATTAGGACCGGTATTTAATTACAGAAATAGTATTAAATGCAGCAATTTTGAAGATGTCTTGCCAGACATTTGCATGATCGTGTTCCGATCTTTGAAAATCCGAGGCAGTACAGTACAACAACCTACGTTATTAATATCTTAAGAATTTTTTATAATAAATTGTATCTGAAGTGGGCTGTATGTATCGATCCAGACATGATCTCACTTTAGAGTTAAGGCACTCATTTATATTTATAAACTCGTAACAATTGTAACCGTGGGTTTCCATGAAAGAAAAATCCATCAAATATATGATTGTGCCAGGGAGAATGAGATAATAATGCTTATGCTCTGATATTTGAGATTAGTAACAATACTTACGCACTTAATTAAGTTAACATTAAGCTGCCAACTTAAAATTGAAAAGGCAATTAAGAAAAGAAAAAAGAGACTTCGATCTTTCGAAGCCTCTTTTCATTTGAAATGCATAAATGAATTTTGGTACAAAAAAATCAAGACTAGTCAATGCATGTCCTTATGTATTCGTAACGTGCCAATTGTAAAATGATTTAAGCACGATATGTGAAACTTAGCGGCACATTATGATTGTTATAAGCAACAGCTTCAATATTTACATTGCAAAGATGCGTCACCTGAACCATATGTGTCAGCTAAGAGTGCAGAGATCGACGGTAAAGAAAAAACGTTCGCAGAATATAGAAATTTTATATCTACACTAATGTTATAGAGAGGAAAGATTTGTATTTTTGTATGTATTGAAATAACTCAAAAACTGCTGAATCGATTTCAAAATTCTTTCACCATTAAAAAGCTACGTTATCAGTGAGTAATATAGGCTAGGCTACATTATTGTTACTATTTTAATATCACGCAGACGAATTAGCAAGCAATACCTACTTGTTTAATATAGTAAATTGACTACCTAATAACTAGATATAAGATATATCAATGAAGGAAATATTTTTGATCAAAAGGTTTTAAAATTTTAATTCATTACTTGATATTGGTTATTCTTTCCTCGTTATTGTGATGAAATGATGAAATATAGTTGACGATATCTTTTTTAAAGTCTTTCGACCATGAAAACTCACGGTAAGATTCGTAAAGACCAAACATCGAATCGTCATAGTTAACAAGGTAATCACATGTAGTATTGTGCACCAAGTTACCAACCAATCAACGAACACCAACCTTATTCATCTTCATTTACAGAGCTGTATATGTACATATATGTACAGACAGACTGTCTTATTTATATATACATTAACACAACAACATCACGCTCATAAAACAGTTAGTTTGCTTTGGAATTTACACTGAAATGTGCACTGCTGCTCACTCAGATAATACTTCAAAAAGTTTGCTAACTACATTAGTTAAAATAAAGGTTTCTTCTAAAAGAATCCATGACGGGGAAACCCTATTGACTTATTTGGTTAAGTAAACAGTCTCAATAACCGCCAAGTTACGCATCTGACTTCGTGAGTCACTCTTTACGACAAAAATGTGGAGAAACTCTTTTAGTATAATTTTTAATTTGTCGATTTTTTTTAACATCCGTAAAGCGACGGATTTGAATCGTTTAACAGTTAACATAAATAGCTTCTTGCTGTTCTTAGGCCAGGGTCTATTTAACTAGAAGAATATTGAGCAATAGTTACGTAATTGCATTTGCAAATTATTATATCAAATCATTGTGCGTAAGTAACTCAGGAAATGCCTTTAGTTTTATGACGACTAGTATTTCTATTTTAAGTGTATAAGTTATGGTATATTGGAGAATTATGCAATGTAAAAATGTCAAGTAAATGAATGTATGTAAATAATTACATTTAAAAAATTAAGCACATTTACGAAATTATTATAGGATCAGAAGAGGTTAAGTTTCTCTCTCTTTTTAGCTCTTTGTTATAATTTGGCTGTAAGATTTGGTGTTTGTAGCTAGACTTTGCAATCTATTGGAATTTCTTACATGTCGTTTTCTGCAACTAGTCACGAAACTACATTATTTAATAATAACTATTTTCAACCAGGTGTGAGAAGAATAACATTTTTTGCAACCTAACAAAAAATTGTAACACTGGCATTATAGAATAACACAGCCTGTATATTCGGGTTATTAAAAAAAAAATACAATGGCGTGACAAGAGCTTTATAACCTTGAGTTGACCTTGGGTATTTATAACCAAATTTTACATTTTACCTGTACGTTTCACTCCACAGCATTATCATGTGGAAGAACAATGTTTAACAACCGCTAATGATAACGTCGTCATAGTGACTAAATGTAACTAACAAAAGAGTCTCACGTCTATAAATAAATTATGACCCGTTTCGCAACAAAGGCTGTGCTCAACTAATTAAAAAAAAGCAAAATAAGCCACGCTTGAAAATTATTATTTCCTCAACCTAGATACATTTCAAATTAAGAAAATAGTTTATGCCATTGAGCAAAATAAGGTTATCTGTCAATAATCGAATAGATTAGTAAATTTCTAATTTAATCCATTTTGTTTACAAGCTTTCACTGATCTTCCAAAAGATTTTTCGGATAATTTGAAAATCCACAAGAAACATTGAGAGTAACATTTACAAGAGTATTGGTTAGAAATCTTTTAAAATTTAGAGACTTAATAAAAGCATTATTAAGAGTAAACCCCATTAGCCATAAAGAGCGAACTTTTTGTTTTTTATTGAATTTGTATTTTAAAACGTAATTTCCCTAATTGAGTTTATAACAATGGAGATCGTGACTATCCTTTATAAGGCACAATTGACACGGATAAATTGACAACTCTGTGAGTCGATCTCAGAATTTAACGTTTTGTTCGAATTTTGTTGAGTTTTGTTGAATTCTGCGCTATTCCAATTTCATCCAAATAAATTAAGTGTCTTCGCCTTTTAGCGTGTTAGGAAATCAACCATATTTACTGCTAAGCAAATATAAATATTTACTAAAAGCAATAATTACAAGAGCGAGAAAATTTAACATTAAAAACTTTTTAATAAAAAAACAAAACCGACTTCCAAACGAAATACACTAAAAACAAAACATTCTCAAAAAAAAAACAGTGCACTAAAAAGTAACGAAATAATTCCTTGAAAATAGTAAACGTCCCTTATTGTAGCTGTTATGTCTATATTGTACAATTATTATTACTTTGATGTCGGTGTCAGCCGAGGTATGCAGTGATATTTCTACGTAAGGATTTCCACATTTTTACCATAACAATTAACCATTGTAAGTATAGTAACGTTTAAGTAATGAATCTACATTGACTGACACCGACTTCTGGTCTGGTCTAGATGAAAATATTAGAATCAAGGTTGTGTTAAACGGAAATAGCATAATACGTTCGTTAGATCTTAAGTTCGATGAACCGAGACTATGGTTTCTTTCGGATAAGTTGAATCGTAATCCCACGCTCTTTTCAATTTACGTCCGAATGTAATACGCAACGACTGCAGCTAAGAGGGCTATTTGACCATTTAATGTAATTGAATAGAAGTTATAAATACCTACGGACTTTTGGTGATAATCATAATCTACATCAACTACTATTAGGCTTGAATTGTTTTTAATTTCTCTAGACGTATTATTCAGTTATACGGCTGAAGGAAGAAGTTTTCTTTAATCAATGTAGTGGAAATTCACCAATACAATTTTTAAAGACCGTTGGATCAATGACCTTCGAAATCAGATATGTCTGGTTGCTATAGGGATCCGTACAGAATCTTATGAGACGATGTTATTAAATCAAATTATAATACTAAGATTATGTGTGAAGTTTAGATGGATGGATGAATGTTTGTTAGTGTTTGAACGGATCTTGATGAAATTTGGCATAAATGTAAGAGTATAGTCTGGAAGAACACATAGGCACATATTTACTTTGTTTTTTTTTTATTTTACGCGGGCGAAAGCTAGTATTTTTATTTCTTCAATTGACATTTATCATGTTTTATCGTGTTACATTTTATTTTAAAGCACATTTCAAATGTTATTGAACTTTAATACTCATTCATTCGAATAATTGGCATTAAGTGTATCTTATTAGGATTTAACGAAATAAAAATATATTATCATTAATTATCGCAAAAATATGATTACTAAGGCCATTAGGTTAATCAGTCGATAGCAATTGTATACTAATTGCAGTTTCCCTTGTTTAAATGTGGACGCATAAATAAACCGGCTAATTTCAAGCAGATATAAACAACATAATAAATAAGGTTATACATTGAATGGCGGAAGTGTAAATAATATTTGAAAGGAACTCTGAACAATGTTTGATTCATCATTTCATGCAAACTGATTTAGTGATCGTGTAATATTATACAAAAGAGCGAGTGTTAATGCCGTCTGGTTAGTCGATGTTTGGCTCTGCGCGCAATGAACGCTGCCTTGAATTACGTCATTTCTTTTTAAAAACACGTCCAAATCGAAGTGAAACGACGCGAAAAATTAACCACAGGACGTTGATAAATTGTTTAATAAGACAGTGTATTAAGTGGTGTATTTTCTACATTAATCCTATTTCCTAACCTCAAAGATTTGAAACACCAACGAGCGGTGCATTTACAGTTGTTTACCCACACAATCTTATAAGATCTTATAACCTGTGTTTACGTCATTAACTCTCAGAACATATGACTCGTTTTGGTGATTCATTTGCAGTCAACTAAGGGAACAGTGTATTTACAAAGAGTCTTATTATAGTTTAAAGTGAAATATTAAGAATGGATGAAGAATCAATGTGGAGAGGTTTTTACGAAAAGTTACAGCAACAGAAATCTGTTGAAGAACAAGTGCATGAAAGCAGGTAACACATAAACACGTATTATTATTCTCAGAAATAACGAAATAATAATTTAACGCATGTGTATATTTATATTTGTTTTGGCATTATTGCACTTAAAGCAAAACCAAAATTCGTATCATCTTTGCAACGAATATCTAAAACATAGTTTTATTTTAAACGAAGATCGC
Organism: Papilio polytes; assembly: GCF_000836215.1. Taxonomy (NCBI): domain Eukaryota; kingdom Metazoa; phylum Arthropoda; class Insecta; order Lepidoptera; family Papilionidae; genus Papilio; species Papilio polytes. The sequence goes on along the minus strand of NW_013525325.1, from coordinate 1,643,417 downwards.
ACAGCAAGTTTACATTTTTGGTAATATAATTTACATTGAATCAAGTGAATTGAGGTCAATGTGTTATTACAAACTAGTTTTTTAAGTAATACAAATAAATCGTGGATAGGTATATCCCCAAAATATTTAGTAATTAACCTTATCTTACCATCTTAATCCTTACTAATATTAAAAATGCGAAAGTCTAGATGGATGGATGGATGTTTGTTAGAGATCGTAGCTGAAATTTAGCATAGATGTAGAGGATAGTCTGATAGAACATAAAGGCTACTTACTTTTTTTTAATTCTTCGCGGACCCGAACATGCATAGGTTTATTCTTCTCTCTTCTTTATTCTTCTTCTATCGCCTGGAAAATATCACCATTTTTCTAAGCGTTAGCCCATAATGCTAAGATTAACCTTAATTAACCTTCTTCAGATGACAAAACGGACGTTACGCGATGTAATGTAACATGTGATATGACGAGCATTCATTCAGTTAATTCGTAGTTACGAGAAAAGCAGCGAGCCGGTCAATGCGAACGTTACACCTCGTAACGAAACATATAGGTACCATTCGTTTCTCACAAGACTAAGACTTCATTTAGAAAACAATAAGAGGTGTTTCTAGTTGTGACGAACGCCTGTTGTTCTACCTCCTGGGATTTTTTCCCCAATCGGTCACATCGAGCACACTAATCAAAAAACATTCAGTGGGAAAAGTTGCCATTTGGTCAAATAATCAGCGGGCACGTCGCGTCGACCAAAATAAGCTACTTATTTAAATTTTAAATGTGCATTATGCTGTCATGTAAACATAAGCGATTGGAAGTAATTCATAAAATCCTTTAACTTTATCGTAGTATATTAAAAAAAAAATCTATTAATTTTTTATTTACTAATACCAATTTACAGCAGGGATTTTTAATTTTAAACTTTACCTTTACGCCTTAAATTTTAAACCTTCACGCCTTCTTTTGTGCATTTAAAAGTTTAATTCAACAACACAATAATCTGAATCTTCTTATTAACTTTTTAGTGTAGTTAAAAAGTTATTTAATTATGCCATAGTTTTACTAACATATTTTATCGCAGCATGTGCATATTGCGCCATCTAGAGTCCGTTCGTGGTACAGCTGTAAGCTGTAATGTTGCTAACATTATAAATTTCCCTAGTTCAGTTCAGTAATAAAAAGAAAACTGTGGTGGCGGTGTTTAGAGTATGTTTATAGAAATACATAAGTAATGAAATCCACAACATAATAAACAAATAAAATATAAATGAGGAAAACATGATAATGGCAACACATATCTGTCTTTCTTGGTTAATTCGTTATCTCTTTCGCTCTCGGTTTTTGTTTCATCCAATACGATACCCAAACGTCAGACTCAGATCTGCCTGTGTATTATAAAAGTTTTTTTTAAAGTAAACATTTATCAAAACATTTAAATAACTTTGTGATAATAAGCCACTAAAGTGTTTTATTTATTGCGCATCTTATTGATTAAGACCGTGTTACGTAAGCTGAGATACGGCGAAAAGCCGGCGGCGGGCAAGTACAATAAAATGATTCTTTCACGAATTGACACAACTCGCATTTGTAAATTCTATACAATTGTATCAAGAAATATGCAATTGCTCAGAAATCAGGCTTATATAAATGGGCAATGGGTGAGCGCCGACAGCAATTGTGTATTTCCGGTGCTCAATCCTGCGGATGATAGTGTAATAACAGATGTACCGGATATGGATGTTTTCGATGCCAAGAAAGCGATCGAGACTGCCTCAAATGCTTTTGAAAGCTGGAAAAATACTACCCAGAAGGAGCGCTCCTATATTCTCAGAAAGTGGTATGGTATTTGTCAAAAAAATACTGATTATTTAGCCGAAATTATAACAGCCGAATCTGGTAAACCACTTTCGGAAGCTAAAGGCGAAGTAGCTTATGGTAATTCGTTTCTAGAATGGTTTGCTGACACCGCAAGGCATATAAATGGTGAAGTGTTAACTAGCCCATGGCCAAATAAACAAATTATGGTAACTAGACATCCTGTTGGAGTTGTATCTGTTATCACACCTTGGAACTTTCCTTTTGCAATGATCACACGTAAGGTTGGCGCTTTAATGGCTGCGGGGTGCACCTGTGTTATTAAACCATCGGAAGATACACCATTAGCTGCTTTAGCTGCTGCTGAGTTAGCAGAACAAGCTGGAGTACCAAAAGGTGTTATTAATGTGGTAACAACAAGCAGAAAAAATGCTCCTGATGTGGGCAAGGTAATGTGTGAACATCCCAATATTAGATGCATATCTTTTACCGGCTCTACTCATGTGGGAAAAATTCTGTATGGAATGGCGGCTAAGGGAGTGAAAAGGGTAGCTTTGGAATTGGGTGGAAATGCTCCCTTTATTGTATTTTCAAGTGCTGATATAGAAAATGCATTAAATCAAGCAATGTCCGCTAAATTCAGGAACAATGGTCAAGCATGTGTTGGTGCAAATAGATTTTTAATTCATGAAGATGTGTATGATAAGTTTGTTGCTGGTTTTAAGGAACATATCGGCAAGAAATGCATCTTAGGCCCTGGTACAAAGGCAGATGTAACTTGCGGGCCATTAATTAATGATATGCAAGCCCAGAAAGTGTCCGGATTGGTGGATGATGCTGTTAAGCAAGGTGCAAAACCATTGATTGGTGGAAAATTCTCCAAACTTGGGAATAAATTCTATGAATCAACATTGCTGGTTGATGTTAAACCTAACATGTCAATTTATGGAGAAGAGATATTTGGTCCAGTCGCTGTTTGCCTTAAATTTAAAACTGAAGAGGAAGTTGTTGAAATGGCAAATAGTACAAATAGTGGACTTGCAGCGTATGTGTTTACACGGGAGCTTGGTCAAGCATTTAGGATGTCTCGGCAGTTGGAGTTTGGGATGGTTGGTATAAATGATGGCATCCTCTCAGCAGCTGAACCACCATTTGGAGGAGTAAAAGAGTCGGGTATAGGAAGAGAAGGAAGTAAACATGGCATTGAAGAATACACAGATCTTAAATATACTTTATTTTCAGGATTAAATATGTAATCCATCTATTGTTAATTGATATTAGCTTTAATAATTGCCATATTATGTAACTCTATGGAATGCATACATCTTGATACTGTAATAATGTAATTCTTTAGTTAAAATAGGATTGTTTATGACAAAATATATAGTTAGATTTAGATGTTTAAGTTTTGGCTTGTAATTTTTCTTCTATTGTTGAAATGTATTAAATATAAGCTAAACCATTCCAGTCTTCCATTATAATGTGATGATATAGGATTATAAGAACAAAATACTCTAAGGAAAACAATATGCATTTATTCATGAATTTTCTTATTCAATTTAAAGTTAAATTATTTAAATCTTATAATTTTGGAGCTAAAGAACAGTTATTAAATTTTATATATGTTAAAATTCTTTGTTGTTTTAAATTTAGTTTTTAGAAATTATTTGTCATTAATAAACTTTTATTGTGTTGTATGGTGTTATTATTTTTATCCTCTACCATTATATTGTGTGCATTATTAAATTAAAATCTTACATTTATAATTTTTATGATCAATGTTTATATTGGTAGCTACATGTGATAATGCTATCACATTGATATAAATACTTTTTTCTGGCGATGATAGTAATGAAATATTTTGTCATATACTTAGACATGGAGCCAAAAAGATTATTACAATAAATGAGTTTTAATTATAAACTCAACCACTACTTAATACAGCATGAAGAAGAAAAAAGTGGTGTGCCCTCAAGAGGAAGGATTAACAGGGGAGGAGATGGACAGAAAAGGGGAATACTTTTTCATGTTCACAAACACAACCAATCTCCTATAAACGAATTAAAAGCCGGTAGTAATAATCTTATATTTTTTTACAGAATACAAGATGTGGACGACAGTTTCTTCGAGAAGTTTGGTTCAATACTGAAGCAAGTGTCACAAAGAGCTGCGTTAGAGGAATCCACACCTTTGGCTCCTCTGAAAGAAGTCGAGGAACAAGATGAGCAGCAGAGTGACGTCACGGATCTGCAAGGGGAGAGGAGTCCAGGAAGAGACTCCGATAGTGGAAATGAGACACTTTTGGACACAGACTCAGAGCCTGAAGATCCAGAGAAGATAGATTTTTACGTAGAAGCGGTTGGTTGGAATGTGAGTTTCAGTTTTTTTTTATATTTCCAATAATAACGGCCGAATACTGATACTATCCTTGAACACATCGCTTCGTAAGCTTCGCTTACAATCCTTTGCACGTCACTATTTTAATGGTATTTTAATTTATTTTAATGGTACTTCAGTTTAAGCGTGGCTTTATCGTTTAAGACGCTGTTACATTTATTAAATATCGTTTCAGGATTCGAATCTTAGAATAGAAAGTAAAATGAAAAACTATGTTGCGTTTATGATATATCTGTACAAAATTATATTGTTAGCTCTAGTTTTTCTAAGGGAATGAGGGAGATGACATTCATGTATTTGTATTTAGTGCCAAACATGTATCCAATATGGTATGGTATATGGAAACCAGTGTTGGAAGGGTTTGCCGTACGGCGCTAATTTATTTATAGGTTTTATGAACGGATATGTCGGTCAGAATCGTTTTATTGTTCCGAGCGCGGCTTGAACTAGACATTGAGTTGGACTTATTTAAGGAAAGTGGGTCGCGTTTCTGAGATTCTACATACGCTGACAAATCTGTATACGTGTAAACGTTGTGACATTTGTCGAGTATCATTTGTCATAGCATTCCCATAGTCTATAGTTTGTTAAACTTATAAGCGACACTAGTTGATCTAAATCTAGGGATGAAGAGCTACCAGTGATATGGTCTTCTTAAAAGATGTTCCTGTATCTATTTTCGAAACGACTGGGCCGATTTCGACCGAACTTTTACTGAAGGGTAGCTGACATCGATGGGCATATCATAAGCTACTTTTTTAAATACCGCGCTGCCAAAATGGTGACTGGATCGCTATCTCTGGAACGGGTGGACCGATTTGGATGGGACTTTGGACCTTGAAAGTAGCTGGTAAAAGTAGATGCACGCGGGAATGTTATAAACGACCATTTTTTAGATTCCAATCTATCGAAGTTTGCGGGGAACAGCTCGTTTTAAATATTTCTCTGTTATCTTTTCGCCGCCTATCGTAAACTTATATTTTTATAGAGACTTGACCTAATTTAAAATGATAGAAAAACGAATTTGACAAAAATTAAACAACTCTCAGTTATTTTGATACTATTTTTTGTTCGTTATCAACGCAGTTTTCACAGAATTAGAAACATAAAAATTTTAACACACGGTGCCTTTGAAATCTAGTGCAATTTATTTAGATCTTTAGCTATGTAGTTTTATTGTAAAACGATACTTATATACTTTGTATATGGCATGTTCGTAGGTGCACAATGGCCGCGTCTCGAAGTCGATGGCATCCCGCCAATGACACTTTTACTTTCCCGAAACGTTTTCCCAACGTCTCAGCCAAGGTTTTCAGTGGACAACGTCATTGCAAAATGCGTTCACTTGGTTCCACCCATCACATGAATGAATAAGTGATGAATAGTCTTAAAATATAATATTTATGATTTCGGTAGGATGATGTATTTGCGTTGCTGATAACGAAAATAACATTTAAAGAAAATTTTGTCCGTCTGTTTTTCCGCAAGCCGTGATTATTCCGGGTAATCTCTGAAACAGCTGAACCGATTTCGACCAGGCTTTCACTGAAGGGTCGCTGACATAGACGGCTATATTTTTTTTAAATTCAGCGTTGTCAAAATGGCGTAACGGATGGTCAAAATTTGCGCTAGGGAAGTTTGCGACAGCTCGTCTTAAATAAAACGAATGTGCTATTTTGCTTTGGTTTTATAATCAGTTCATATGACATATTTTTTAAAATAAACATAAAAAGGAAATACGGTGAGAGTCCTTCGAGAAGCGAGTGTATTACCTTAAAGGCCGGCATCGCATCTGCAGTTCTTCGAGTATTGGGGATATCCATGGGCGGCAATTATCAACTTGGTGTTCAATATTGCGAGACGATGCCCACTTCTTTTTAAAAAAAAAACCACTTGGTTTCGTTTTTTCTAGAGTAGGGTATAGAATTACTTTCTTAGACAAAGCAAATATTTAACATAATCGTAAAACATATTCAAACATTTCAATAACGGTTATTTATTATATCTGTTCAATTGATTTGATAAGACTTTGAAGTGGGACGGCAGTCCTAGGCATAAATTAGCGCAAAGTCTAGATTGCGCACATAGTCTGGTTATTATCAACGCACAGACGCACGAAGACATAATATATTATGCAATCTGTTAGTCTTTTTCAAATAACCTATTAACTTAACTATCTAAGAGCTAGATTAGTATTTAAGACGTAAAATTTAATTTTATATGATAAAATATCCATAGTAAAAAGTTATGTGTAAGCCATCACCCCATTTTACTTTTAAAAGGAATTAAAAAAGCTGTTAATATGAAATTTATAGCCTAAACACTTAGCAGTTTTTTCAAAGGGCTCGTAAAATAGAATCGGGAACAGTTTAATGGTGATTCACACGGCGCACACTGTTTCCATCTTCAAAGCACGCATTAACAGAGGTGTTGGTGTTGCGTATATCCGCTATTCATATCGTCTACAACATTGCTGTATTAGGCCGAACACTCACGATACGGTTTTACACGCAGCAGAATGCAGTTGCGGGTAAAACCAAGCAGCATGGCTTTCGTAGAAAGAAAAATTGTATTATTTGTCCCGAAACCATGGAAACAGGCGTATCATCCAGTCTGCAACTCTGTTATCCGCTTCGATGGTTTAAACTTGCGGTAATTAACGTTAAACGAAACTGTATCGTGTGAGCTTGGCCTTACAGCAGTGGTTAATAAAATAAATAAATCGTTCAGCATGTGCGTACCTGCGGGAAGACCTTGAGAGCCACCTACATTCCCCGCAATACATTTTATGGGATATATCCGTTAGTGACCACGTTTTATACGTTTCAATTAAATTTTCCTATCATGATACGGTATTAATTGCTCTTAATTACGACTTGCACCTACTCCAATGGATGTAAATGCCCAGTAGTTTTTGAGTTATATCAATACGTACAAAAATACAAATCTTTTCTCTTTATAATACTATTATTTACCCCGTGTTTTTCCCATCCTAAGTACGGTTGGCAAACTAGACTTTCGATTTGCATATTTTAGCGTTTCTCAAATCAAGATATATACATAATAAAATCGATGTCGTAATCGTATCCTTTGAAAGCACAGTTGTATAAACTTCCTTTTTGTTTCTATAACAAAGTACGCAAATGCTCTACAAATGTTAATTTCACACATGGGTAGAATAGTAAGACAGTACAGTAGAACAGAGCAATACTGCAGTATTCCCACATCAGATACATCTGCCTTAATATTTATTTTTATATTTTGTTAAAGAAAAGGTATGGTGATTAAATGTTTTAACTTATGCTGTTGTAGTTGCGTTTTGTGAGCAATAGTAGTACTGAAATTTCTACTGTTCTGCCCTCATGTGAAACTAGCATTAGGGCGCCTTGATTTCCTTTGATCGGTTCGATCTAAAAAGTAGGGTAATAAAAACGCTTTCATATAGTGTTACTATGGTTTTCCTGCTCTTATGCAGTCATAAATCTTTATTTTCCATTAGCAATGGTATAAAAATAGCGATTAACATTATCTTGTACTATTGCAACATAAGACGTGTAAACCGCTATTATAAATATATTATCATGCTCATTAAACAACCATAGACAAGTAAATAAATGATAAAAGAGATTTTATAGGAAAACAATTGATTTTATCTGTTAGTTATTATCTTAAGAGGATATTCACGTCTTGAAATTTTAATAACTAATGAGGGATTTATTTTTCAATTTACTATTAAATTTTAATAGTTAATTGGTTCAGAATTCGATAAAACTCTGACTGAAAACAAAAGCACTCCGATTTCTTGTTAGTTGATATTTGTTTTATTCGTTTACTGAGAACATGCTCTTTGTATATTGGATTATATTGTCGAAATTCCCAAAATTCAAAAGAAGTTGTTAAATAATAAATTAGTATCTTTTTTATATTATTGAGTCTGGGTTCATACGTCCCCGGTGCGGTGGCGGCGCTTCGCGAAAATAGAATCGGCTGAGTGCCGAATATCCCGGTCCGAACAGTGCAGTATGGCGCGCACCTCATACGTGCACGTCTGACCCTCTCCGTTATATTAACATGAGTGCCATAAAAGTGTCATAATTTCTAAAATGTCAAATCTAACGCGAATCCCAAAAACAGATATGAATAGGAGAGGTTAAATTGATCTGTTTCGATGGATTTTTAATGTAGATAATACAGAATGTGTCAATATTTGTGGATTGAAGTGTAGTGTAATAGTGTTTGACCATGAACGGAATGGGGACACTGAGAACCAAGTTCAGGGGCATCAAGAAAGAGCTCCTGGATAGACAGACCAGCATGCGTATACAATCTATGACTGTATGTTAATATATCATTGAACTTATTACATAAAACAAAACCGACTTCCAAACAAAATACACTAAAAACAAAACAAAATGCACTAAAAACAAAACAAAATACACCAAAAACAAAATATTCT
>NW_013525325.1:1615147-1633736 GCF_000836215.1 Papilio polytes | reverse complement strand
ATGCCGTAACACACATAAAAAAAAAATAAAATAAAAAAAAAAACATACAGACGAATTGAGTACCTCCTTCTTTTGGGAAGTCGGTCAAAAAGTGACGCTTCTAGTAATTGTTATATCTTGGGATATAACTGTTCAACAAACTGTACTAAAACGTTTTTATCTCTATTTTTTTCTAAGATAATGGCAGAGATGACGATATGTTAATGTAGAAGTTTAAATGCAGTTGAAATACGCGGTATAATAAATAAAACAATTATAATACAACAACCTTTTTTGTAAATAGTTCAGTGGTTAATGGTCTGATCGTATGAAGTCTAGATATCAAATGACGAAAATAAGCAGAACATTTTTTTATTTACTGGGTCAGAATACATTGGCTCGCTAGATCTTCGTCAGTTTTCTAACTTTGGGAAAATCGTTAACCACATTAAATAACTATATGGAAGAGAGGATGTTTTGTCAATATTTGCGTAAGGAACAAATTACAGAATATGTACTGTGAAGTTGGTGGTTAACATATTTAGCTGTATATAACACCGTACCAGATAGATTGACGTTATAGCAATTAATAGATCCGTTTGTATGTGTTTAGTTTGATATACAATAGCATCCCATACGTTACTGACTGTTTTTGAATGACAAATGAGTTCACATTTTAAAAATAATCCCACCGAATCTGCATCTTATGCTCGTAAAATGTGCATTTATTTCGTTTTAAAACGCAGTATATAACAAGAAGTGAATAAAGGCATGAATCGCATGTAACAAGCAGAACGTTAGTTGTGAGTGTGGAGGTACACCGGTAGAGGTAGACCTAGAAAGAGATGGGTGGGTTGCTTGAAAGATGACATAATCAAGAAGGGAGTGATAACTGAGATGAGGTACAGAGTTATGTGCCGATATATGGGAGAAGGATAAGGAGGAAGATGATGAGTGAGTAATGGGGGAAACAGGTTCATCGTTTTTATCCCCTTAGATTTATAACAAATCAAAGTGACACATATGTAGAGGATTAGGAGATAAAAGTCAATTTCCTATTATATAAGAAAAATGCGCGAAGGCTTGAATGAATAAAACATTTAATGAAATGTGAGAGTTCTACGGCATTTGGTGTTTTGGTTTAAATATTGTAGATAGATATGTTTATATCTTTAGAATATTTGAGATTTAAACTTAAATACCTAAAGTAAATAACTTATTTTCATTTTTTAAGTTGCAAGTTTACGTAGACATAACTGTGGGAAAATACCAGCGTTTACAAAACTCGCCACAGTTAATTAAGATCGTTTGATAAGATGATTAAAATCTGTGTTAGTTACATTAACCGTTTAATGTTCTAGTAAACAAACACAATGTTATATTATGAAGCAATGTAACTGGGGCAACTAATCAAAACCAGCTTGGCATTAGATCGATATGATTTCCACGATAGGCTATAACCCTACCAATATGTGTATGATGTTACGAAGAAATTGTTACAGTATATGGATTGACTTAAAATGGTTGGGTTTTCTCTTAGCAGGGTAATAGAAACAACCCCTATGAATGCATTTTATTCATTCGTTGCGTGCCTGGTCAAAAGGCTGTACGTTTTTTGGTGGTATATTTGCATTTTTTAGTGCTTTAGCGGTCAATGAAATTGTTTTACTACTATGAGTCATCTGTAAGTTTAGTTTTGTAAATAAGTAGAAGTTTTTATCCGTGTAAGAAGTCTGACTACTGAATTATTAATTTTCAGTATTGATGTTACTATTTTGGTAATATACGTAATATTTTCATCGCTGCTTCTCTAAATGTGTGTAAACTGCAATAAGGAATTGGAGAATATTATAATTATTTCTTATTTTAGGACTTTTGTAGCGATCTCTTGTTTAGATTTTTTTGTGTTTTAAATGGATTCTTAACTTAAATTTTTGTCATATACATCTCGTGTATAGATGTTTCTATTTAAAATTTTATCGTAGGTTATTTTAAATTATGGTTACTAAGTACCGTTTCGCGTGTTCGGTAAGCAATACATCCGAACGTGCTGTTATCCATAAATATCCATGTTTCATGTAAACTTTGAAAGTTAATGTACACTGACCTTTCTAACACCTGTCTACTAAGTAATCCCGCCTTACTTAGAAAAAAAAATATTTAGGCTTTACAGTTTAAACACGTTATATTGTTTTTAAAGTGATTTTCGTCATATTTCCATGACGTGAATAAGCTATCGTATTCTCTTTTAGGAATAATATGATATAGGTCAGGGGTGACAAACATTTAAATTAATGTTTATTGCAGTAATTTATGTGCCAGCAAAAAAATCATATTGTGATTATTGGATACATTTTGTAGCACATAATAAATTCTGTCGATCAGTGACTTGGTCAAAATATGTATCGCGTGCCATCAATAGCTCGCACATTAGTTTTGCCTCCTCTGGGTAGGCACTGCATAGAAATTAGCAACGTAAGAGTTGTATGAATTTTGCTGCATACTATTAAGTCCGATAAAAAGTTTAGAGTAAGCTATCATCATTAAGCTTTGTCTGCCCATTGTTGGACATAGATCTTCCCTAATGCCTTCCGCAGAATGCGGTCCTCCGTCGTGCTATAGATCTGTTTGTTGTAATGTAATTGTATAATTCCAGGTGGATGAATTATACTTGGAAGTATTGTATGAGATCTTACACAATGTGGGCGGCTGCGACATGGGCTGCGAGGTGGGGCAGCAGACAATGCTGTCATACGTCCAGGAGGCCTTCAAAATCGCCAACGACAAACACACAGAATTATTGACAAAAGCAGAGGCTAAAGAACCGCCGGAGTTAATGCTGAATGTAGAAGTTGTTGAAGCAAAGGATTTGGTACCTAAAGATCCGAATGGACTCAGCGACCCGTTTGTGACGATATATTTGATGTCAAACTCGTCACATAGGTATAATACGTCAGTGAAGTCGGGCACTCTAAACCCCTCATGGGAGGAACATTTTTCATTGTAAGTATAAAAACCTAAAAAAAAATCACTTTTAATCATATCATACTAATCCTACAATCATACTAATACTATACTAACTATAATCTTACTTCTTACTAATATTATAAATGCGAAAGTTTAGATGGATGGATGTTTGTTAGACTTTGTAGCCTAAACGGCTGTACGGATTTCTATGAAATTTGGCATAGACGTAAAGGATTGTCTCGAAGAACACATAGGCTACTCAGTTTTGTTTTTTTTTATTCCACGCGGACGGAGTCGCGGGCGAAAGCTAGTTGAGATATAAATCACAATTTCTAAAACTGCTGTAGTCAGTCAGCTTATGTATCAGCAATACATTAACAAGTCGCACAACATCAAGACTAATCGTTAGTATAACAAGTACTAAAACATTTACGATTGCAATAGCAAATGGCACAGCAGGCCTTGATGATGCCAGATTGTATTGGCTTCGCTATGTTTTGTTTTAACACATCGATTGGTTCCGCTTGGACTATAAATGAGTCTCGATTGCAGAAACATGTGTAAAAACACATCATCTCTCATGCTCTTTGAAAGAGATACAAAACATGTTCTTGTATCGTAAGAGGACAATAAAAAATCATAGTTAAACTCTCTTATTTCAGACCTATGCCGTCAAATCTGCACGAAGATTCATTGATTTTAGAAGTATGGTAAGTTATAATCCTTGGATTTATTTCTTTTGAATTGACGTTTGATTTTTAGTTGAACTGTTTTTTTTCTTAATTTTTTATAGGGACTTCGACCCAGCAGAGACGGTAAAAGAAAAGATGACAAAGATATTTGAAGTGAAAGGTGTAAAGGGTCTGCGTAAGCTGATGAAGGAGATCGCTATCACTGCCTCTACAGGGAAACACGACAATGAACTTATCGGAACATCCAACATTCCACTAAAGGTGCGTTAACACATATCCATGTTTAAGGAAACATCGTTCTTTTGAACATGACTTATAGTATTTTGTTATATATTTACGTGTTCTAATTGTTGTTCTTCTCATAGTCAATCCCAGCAGGCGGTATGACGATGTGGTTCAATCTGAGTAAGAAAAGCAAGCTGCGCCGGCAAGGCGTGGTCAAGTTACGGCTTAACTTCTCCGCGGAGAAGAACTCGCAGGTCGCCTCGCAGGAGCACCGACATCTGCTCAGGATTCTGCTGTTGCACGAGCTTGAAACGTCAAAGGTAAGTTCCTATAGGATAAAATACGTTATTACTTACAGGTATTCGCAGAAAAAAGCTGTTAGTCCTCAGTATTTTGTAGAACAGAGTAAAGAATAGACAAGGGTTAAAGGTAAAAGTCGGGGTGAGACTTCTGTATATCATAGTAGAGCAAAGAATAATGTAGGTTTTTTAAGTTTCTGCTTGTCTTCTATGAGATATGTCTACACGTTATCTCACTCAGTCTTTTCATCAGTTGTTCTTTGATGTGGATGTTTTATTGTATTTTAATGAAATTCTTAGGTGGCGCCGTACTGGTGGTGCGGTAACTTCAGCGCTCCCGCCGAGGCTATCCTCACGCAGCATGCGGCGCAGAGCGGCCTCAGCCAGACCGACAACTGGCTGGCGCAGTGGACGGTCTACTGCGCAGTCACTACCAACCACCCTCTTAGCTTCGCACTCTTCAATCAGCTGCTGGAAAAAGTCACAAAACCTTTGCAGGCCGGTAAGTTTTCAACAACATCTCTGTTTTGGAGAAGACTCATAGTAGCCAGTCTTTCTGATTCTTACAATGATGGCTTATCTCATAGAGAACGTCATATTATCTGATATTTTATTTAGACACTTAAGAATATGTATTGCTATTCACAAATGGGGAAAGGGATTGGCTCCTGCAGCACAAGGGAACCTAGTGCAGGAGCCAAGGCTCTCATGAAATGTATATTTTCAAAGTTTTAAAAAAGTAATTAAAAACATGCATTCCAGGTCTAGTCAATGAAGAGGACGTCAAGCTATTCTGGGACGGTGCGAAGAAGTTGCTCCCAACTTGTTACAGCCACATTAGGAAATTGAGAAAGAAGACTGCCGGTGATAAGACTGTGATGAAGACCCTCAGAGAAGTTCTGAAGGTCCTCTATCGCCTTTCTGTCCTCGACGTGCCGGAATCACTGGACTTGTTCCCCGTTAATTTGTACGGCTGGTTGAGGGACGCTGACGATGGTACGAAGTTGTCAATCCAAGAAGTTTTACACCAAGCGGCGGTGCAAGGGGCGTCGGACTGGTTCGTCCATATATTAGACAATAACGAATGCAAAGACCGGACTGAGGACTCGAGGTTGCAGCATTTGATCAGGGTTATACAGTTGGTGCGTTCAGACCTGCAGCGCGCAGTCGAATACTTCGATAGAGTCTTCATAGAGTGAGTAATGTTGTTTAAAAATAATCAAAAGACCATAGTCTTCTCAAAGGAGTGGAATTTATTTATTTCTTTTCATTACAGAGTGATGAGTTTTCCTTATTCTAAAATCTTATACGGTGTATACGAGAATAAGATAGCTTCGTTGGTTGAGCCTGAAGTGATCCAAGTGTGTAAGAGCCTTAAGCGGCTGCAGTACAATGAAGGGTCAACAAACAGTGTGCACTTGGCCGGTGGCCTGAACGGGGACACCCCGCTCGGAGCGCCGCGAGTTAGTAACGAGCCATTGACTATGGGAACCACACTTTTCGAACTGTATCTAACGTTACAGAGGTTTTTAGCGTAAGTTTAAACAATTTTATAATCATTTTGCCTTAAAATATGATAACATTGTTATCAATTTTTTAAATGCCTTTGAAAATCCTTTATGTTTAACGGCTTGAGTTAGCACGATATCAGAATTACTACTATTCGAAATCATATGTGCATTACAATACAATACATTCACCATACTGAAATCCTGACTGAGAGTCAGGATTTCATAGATCTACAAAGTTCATAACGTTCAAACAGTGTTCTCGCAACGATCCCTATTTTTAGAATGATTCAAGTTCTCTAGCAAGTCGCTTGGCGTCGCTTGTGTTCTAATTATGACTTAAATTCAAATTGATTTCTTCCGATTGCAACATATTAAAAAAAAACTTGTTACTTTTCAGTCTTGGCCAAGGTTTGAACGAAACCGATTGGGGTACATATTCAATATCCAAGTTCCACTCTTGGTTTTACGGAGGAGTTGCACAGTGGTTGGATATAGCCGCATTTAAAGCACTTTCTCGTATAGAAAAGGCAGTAGAGATAGATAACCTAGTACCGGTGGACACTAACGTGAAGTACAGCAGTTCAGGGGTGGACACGCTGGCTATCTTCTATCAGATCAAGATATTCTGGCAGCAACTCGCTTGGCCAGATGTTGAAGGATGTTACACATTCGTTGCGAAGATCATTGACGTGAGTTTACAATATTTAATCAAACAGTAATTAACGGTTATAAACAACTAGCTGTTCCCATGCGACAATTGCAAACGTCAAAATGACATAACATGACAAAACTTAACAATCTTGCTTTCTTGATGTTGGCAACAATTTATGGCGTCTTTCCCACATTAGGGTTTTTATCCAAAATATTTACCCCTAAGTTTAAGCGTGAAAATATATAACCTAAGGCGTGACGTAAGTGTAGGGCTTTTTATTAAAAAAAGAGTTATTCGAAAATATGCTGTGATTGCTGACATCTTAGGCAACAAAGCGTGTGTTTACGCTTTATTATCATCATCATCATCATCATCACCAGTTCACTATATGTCCTCACCGAGGGGCTCGGAGCCTACCCTAAGTAAGGGGTAACTAGGCCATAGTCAACCACGCTGGCCCACTGCGGGTTGGTATGCGCTTTATTATATTAGTATATAAATCAATTCTAGATGGCCGCCTCCATATTGGTATACGTATATGTATCAATTGTAAATATCCTTTCACCCGTCGCTATTTGCAGGACATCTGCCGTTGTTGCGTGTTCTACTCGGACAAGATGTGCGGGCGCGTGGAGAGCGAGGGCCGCGTGAGCACGGCGCGGGAGGAGCGCTTCGAGGTGACGACGCAGTGGTGCCTCGCCATCAACAACATCGACTACGTGCGTCAGAGCCTGCGCCCCTTCGTGCACGAGCTCGGCATGGACGACATCATCAACACCATGTGTGAAGCCAGGTCCCCCTTGGAAGCGCAGAGGTGAACATTTCAAACATACAGCCTAATTAGTCCCTTTGCCTTTTCCTTTTCTTGAGTGGTTCTCCACTGTCAAGTGGATTTGACGGTGGAGAAGTTGCATGGGAAAGGGAAATGTCTTTTTGCGCGTTTTCTCCGTCGATTAAGGGTAGGCAACGCATTTGCAATTGCAAAGGGAGCGGACGCTTCGCCATTTCGGCAGATTTAGGTGGCCGCTTGTTCGATTGCCATCTTATTAAATTTGTCCTAATATTCTCGTAATATGGTTATAATTGAACAATAAGGGAGTTCCTTACTAATAGGAATAAGTTATGATACCACGATAATAACCTTGCGAAATGGAAATGTTTCGATTTCCCGCCCCTTAACAGATAGTTTATTACTTATTAATAACACAAATATTTCCAGATGCAAGGAGACACTCCAAAATGTAATAGAAAATGCAATAGACACGGTTAAGAACAAAATCGTAGAGCTGTTAGAAGTTATGGTGAAAAAGGTAAGAACTTTAAGATTTACTCTTTGGAACTGGAAGAACAAACGAAGACAGGCTAAAACTGGTTGAATCCAGTTAAATCCGGTTACAATTGGTTACAGTTGTTTTATTCCACATTCCAGATGATGCCATCTATCACACGTTTCCTGATAGAAGGAGCGGAACTGCTGCACCAGAACTGCTCCAGCATGGACCGAGTGCTGCGATACCTGGAGGCCAACCTTGACACTCTCTACCAGCATCTGAACAATGAGAACTTCTCCAGAACATTGGATATAGTATGGGAACAACTTGGTGAAGTCTTATATGAACTAGTACAAGCCAATTTAGAGGTTAGTTTTTTCATTCATACAATTTTAAACATTATTAATTGATTTTATTACTAATTTTTATATCATATTTCATACTTAATCATTTTTTTTACTAATTTAAATAACTTTAAGTAGATCTAATGAAGTATGTAATTTTTTTTTATTTTATCTGTTGTTGGTGAAATTTGATAGCGTCGCCAACTATGTACTCGTTTTTCATCAAACGAAATATGTATTTTAAAAAAATCTATTTATTTATATTCTAAAGTATTTTGACTCATTGTATTGTTCATAGTCTGTAATATACAATTTTTATTTTATTCATCATTGGATCTATTTTGTATAGATTTTCATATATCTTGTCGGCAGAACATAGTTTTAGCAAACCTTACAAGATATTTGAAAAGCACTATACTAGCTTGAAAACTAACTTTATATAAACTTTCCAATGTTTGTAGAAACAGAAAGTAGACATTGCTACGCGTATCCGCTTTCTAAAGCGCAGATATTTCGGCAGAAACAGAGTAACACCGTACGTTGTATTATTTCGGGTAATAAATGTTGCATTTACGCACGCTGGTATCTGGAAGCACATTTTATTATTTTTATTAATAATGCTTATTTATTGTTTTAATAGCACCGAAGGGCAAAGATAACTCGCTATATCGACCCGAGACGCTTGACCAAGTCAACAGCCGCCCATTTGGACGCGGTAATCATTTGTACTAGCACTTTGTGTACACGTGTCATGTTATGCTAATTGTTGTGTTCTACACCCGCGGCAGCCATTATATACAACAAAATAGTATTTTGTGGCAATATTTATAATAATAATCGTCATAAAAATATGTTATGCGACGATGAGAACTTAAACCAGAAAGTGTTAAGAATGAACGTGGATGGCTACAAAGGTAGGGGAAGACCGAAGAAAGTATGGATGGATTGTGTCAAAGAGGATATGCTTAAGAAAGGAGTGGATTCAGATATGACGGCTGATGGAGATGTATGGAAGAGCAGCACATACTGTGCCGACCCTCCATAAGGGATAAGGACAAGTTGATGATGATGAATCGTTATATTTATTTCATTTTTATTTCATTAATAATTGTAAGTTATGTTCCTTTAATTTTCTTTTTGGTCAATAAATAGTGTTTTATTATTTATTATTTATTTATAACAATCAGAAAACGCCATAGACAACTGTTGTTTGTTTTTAATAGTAAAGATACTACGGCATGTTACAAAATGCATGGCTGTTAGAAACATTAGATTTGTTATCGTCACTAAATTATTCGAGTAATTTAAATCTTACTTAAAATTGTGACTGCGAAAGTTTAGATGGATGGATGGATGTTTGTTAGAGTTTGTAGCCTAAACGGCTGAACGGATTTTGATGAAATTTGGTATAGATGCAAGGGGTAGTCTGGAAGAACACATAGACTACTCACTTTTGATTCTTCTATTTCTCGCGAACGGAGTCGCGGGCGAAAGTTAGTAGAAAAATATGACAGATAGAAAATAGAGGTTATTGTGTTTTGTCGTTATGGTGATGTATTATGGATTGCTATTAGTTTTTTTTTAAATAAAATGAGCTGTAGGAAGTTTCAAAGTAGTCCCAGTGGTAGAGAAGGTAAGGAGTAAAAGGTTAGCATGGTATGGACATGTTATGAGGAGGGATGAATCGCATGTTACAAGGAGAACGTTAGTTATGAGTGTGGAGGTACACCGTTAGAGGTAGACCTAGAAAGAGATGGATGGATTGCGTGAAAGGTGACATGATCAAAAAGGGAGTGATGACAGATGACGTATGATAGAGTTATGTAGAGAACAAATACCTGTTGTGCCGACCCTACGGGAGTACGATAAGGAGGAGGATGATGATGAGCTGCCGTAGGGTTTTTAGTTACTTTCTATTGATATGTTATGTCTAGATTATATGATTGTGTTACATAGAGATGTATTGATAGATCGTGTAGCTAATTGTTTGCTTCCTATTTGTTGACATGTCTGCTTACTATATAAATATACACGTACGAAATTATTCATCCAATTTTTAATAGATCAAATACTCACCACGTAAATATAAACATGAATTTGTTACACATTTCACTATAAAGCATGAGTCCATTGATTTCGCATCTTCTGATTGCTGATTTTTGCATGAAATTCATATTTAATTCATTACATAAGTTAGGTTGATTTTTACGCATTTTTGGGTCAAATGTATTTTTTTAAATTAATGATTTCGCATCTTTAAATAATTGTGTATTTTTACGTCAGAGTTTTATCTTTGTAGATTACTCTTATTGTCACGAAAATATCATAAAACCTATCAAGCGGTTAAAAACATTATAAAAAAGACATTTAAAAGCATTACAAACAATATAACATCAATATAGCACTATTCATAACTTTAATCGATAGCATAATATTAATTTATAATTAACTTTCAGAAACGTCGGCCGCCATCTTTCTTTTCAAATCTACACGAATGTCTGAAGATAATGGTCCGATCTTTCCGACAAGATAATAAGGAAGTGTACACATCGGAGACATTGAAGAGAGTGGAATATTTACTGAAGATCCACAGCATGGAGACACGAGAACTCATCCACCAGTATCACTTAGAGAGGTGGCAGGAACAGCAAGCGATTACTGAACCCAAAATGGGCATACTAACAGTGCGAGCGCAGTTTATTGAAGACAATTTAAAAATAGAAATTATGAACGCCAGAAATCTTATGCCTACTGACTCAAATGGTAAGTTGTGTGACTTTTTATTTTATTTTTAACTAACTGTTGCTATCGACTTCGTCCCTGTGAAATTAAAAAATAATATAATAAAAGATATAGTCTATGTTACAAATAAATTACCTTTCTAATAGTGAAAGATTTTTTTCAATCGGCTCAGTAGTTTTTGAGTTAAGTCCTATGCATACAAAAATACAAATCTTTCCTTTTTATAATATTAGTATAGATGTAACTATTTTACTCTCTATAGTTTTGTTGTTGTAGGATTTGTTTTTGTAGATTATTGGTGCTTGAATAATATAATAAAAAAGGCATGCCTCCTAAAATACAGTTATTATTAGTGCAGCATAGAGACCCTAACTGAAAACTTGAGTGGTTTTAGTTAATTTTCTTTAATATTAAATTTTAAACAAATATTAAACAGACGAAATTTGAGTAATGTTTAATTTTAATTGTTTTTTTTTAGGTCTATGTGATTCCTACGTACGTGTGACTTTACTACCTGAAGATACGTTCGCCAACGTGACGAAACCGAAAACACAGACGCACAGCAAGAATCTGTTTCCACTCTACGATGAAATGTTCCTCATGTAAGTTGCAATACGATTGCTTTGTAACATTTAGGGCCTGTCCCACCACTGGCTGATAGTAGCTCAGATAGCTTAAAAGTGACGTCATTGTCAGATACAGTACCAATATCCAATATTTCCATCACATATTTTATACGTTGGATTATCTGACAATTTACTAGAATTATGGGACAGGCCCTAAGACAAATTGAAAATATAGTAGGTCAAGATAAAGAAAAAAATCCCTTTGGGCCGATTGATTGAAGACCCTAAGGGAAATGCCCTTCAAGATGGTACTAAAGGATTTGAAATGTAAAATCACCATTTGTAGTAAACCTCGTATCAGAAAAATGTTATTATTTCAACATTTTTTTTATATCAACTTCTACAGACTCTTAGTCCGTACTCTTTTTTGCACAGTTTGTTTTTTTTTTTGTTATTAGCTGTTTTAGTTATTTCTACATTTTAAAAAGATGATAGTTCTATCAAAATCTACTATTTTTTTAATTGTATATATAACTGATGACACCGATTCCATAATTTCATTGAAAGATAATTAAAATCGCAATTTCTAAGTGGCTTATAAGCCATATGGAAAGCAATTTTACCGAGTGGCTTAATTTTTGTCTGTCAGTCCGCTGTCAGCAGAGCAGCGCCGCACGGCCGACGGTTTGCTGCACCTTGTGATAAAAGACAAGGATATGTTCAGTATGAGTAATGCGTTCGTTGGCGAAGCTTACTTACACTTCGGCGAGGTACCCGACACGCCTGCGCCCATCTCCTCCTTACCGCAGCAGCACCTGCCCCTCACCAAGCCGGATAACATTGGTAATACTTTTTTTATAAATCACTTATTAAATAACGAACAATGTGCTGAAAAGAGCGTCGGTGCTTCATTGGTTTAAGCACTTGACTTGTAATCTACAGATCTTGGGTTCGAATCCCGCTATACCAATGTGATTCGATTTTTCGAATTTTCATTATGGACAAATTTACCCGACGTTCTTACGGTGAAGGAAAAAATCGTGTTGCATCGGCGAATAAATTCAAAGATATATGTGAAGTACACCCGCAGTGTGCCAGCGTGGTTGACTAAGGCCTAGTCATCCTAACTTACGGTAGGCTCCGAGCCCCTTGTTGGAGACGTGTAGTGAGCTGGTGATGGTGACGATGATGAATGTGTCGGAATAAAAATAATAATAAATCAGGAGTATCAATTTTTATGTGCAATATTTAAAAAAGATAGATGATTTGACGATGAAATATTTTTATATTCAATTATTGGCACTTTTGAAACGTAAACATAATTTAATTTAGATTATTGAAATCAGTTAAAGCTACATAACGTAACCGTCCAAGGCTATACTGTAGGCAATCCTGCCAAACTTGGCTACGCGCATATTGTTAGTCATTACCCACTTTTTTGCTACGATGTATTTCATCACAGTAGTCGAAAGGTGCATTTAGAATCTACACGGAATCCGTATTCTAATAATTGTATTTGTAAACACTTAAAAAAGCACATTTCTAAAGTAAATCAGGAATATGTATAGACATAAGTATGGAAGCTTGAAAAATTTTTATCAGTAAATTTTTTTTTTAGATGGTGATGCCATCAAGGCTTTAGAATCTAGACAAGGTGATAAACAAGCAAGAGAGTTCCTAAAGAAGCAGAGACAGAAGATGCCGGCCAAACAGTTCTTTTCACTCGGCTAATACTAGTACGTAGACAAGTAAATCAGCTCTGAATCACACATCACATAGATTTGAACTATTGAGCTGCAGCTCAGCAACTAAGCCGCGAGCATGATTTGTAGTTCGCAGATCACGCAAATGCAGGTATAAGATCTGATCTGCGAATCAGTTTATCGTTTTCATAGCATTATGTGAACTGATCTTCAAGTCTTTTATTTGTATGGATTACGCACGTTTCCTAATACGGTGCTAAAAGATTTGTCCTAATTTTTTACATGATACACATACAATTTTGTAAGAATTATGTATCTCAATTAAAAAAAACTTTGTAACGTCTTCATGACAGTAATAAACAAATTTTTTACTTTAACATTGAGATTGGATACGTCCGCTATTAGCTTTGTTCGCTGAATGTATGAAGACTTTATATGTTCTGTTAATAGCAAGAAATAAACCTGAAGATATTAAAAAAATGAAGATTAATTTAGTGTATTTTTAATTATAATTGAGGTAGTTTGTATTGTAGAAACTCAATCTCAAAACTCTCAAAAGTAATTTAAAACACACAAACAGATAAAAATGCGGAATATTTGAAAGTAAAGTAAAAAATCAATCCTTGTATTGTTTGAATCGATATAATATTTTTAAGTTAGCATAATATTTTAAAATCATGCAATAACTGTATTTACTATTATGTATTTACTTTAAAATGACCTAAAAGAATATTTTTGAAGCGATTCTTTGATGCTGCAACTTTCAGCATTTTATTGCATTGACTGGAGTCTGTATTTGGGAATGTTTTGTATGTTTTCTATTGTAAAATTGTTAATGTCTAAAATAATAAGATGTGAGAACTTGCTGTTTTTTATTAAAAAAACTATCATAGTTGTAGATATCTTATAGTTATGTTCTGTGATAGAAAAGAAGTGCCTTATCAGATACTTTTTTATTTTGTATTTTTAATAAAAAAGTACATAAATTCAAAAACTTCGAAGTGGCATAATGAAGTTTTTCTTTTGCCTTTTTATGTTTGTTTCGGTTTGAATCTGTTCTACTGTGAGTTAATACAACGTAATACATTTAACTCAGGGTCTGTCCCACCAAATTGTAAATTGTCTGATAACAATCCAACGTGTAATGTGATGGAAATATCGGATTTTGTTTCCTTATCTGTGACGTCATTTGTAAGCTATATGAGCCTATCAGCCAGTAGTGGGACAGGCCCTAAATGTTTCAAGTGTTATGGTACTCAAATGTCACGGTTAAACACACGCTCAGTTTTAACTGAACAGTTGAACCTGACGTGTAAGCAACAAAAGCAGTCAAACTCTTCAGAGGGTGTATCACGATTATCGTGAGAATGTTTTTATAACTTCATCGACAAAATTTGTATTGGATTTGTAGAGTACCAGGCATAAAGTACACATGGCTAATATAATTTTTGTCGACGATGACAAATATATCGTAACTACCTCGCGAATTTTCGTAATATTCCCTCTGTTCTTAGTTTCTACCTGTTCTGATAACTGAAAATGTGTAGTTGACTAGCTATAAAGAAGTAAATTTGTTATTTTTACAAGAGATCGAAATGTGCATTATTTATTACTGTCAATAAAAATATAAGTGCTTAACTGTTGATTTAATTTTCCCTCCTATAGGCTATATTAATATTTTATGTTGAGTTAAAACAGATTGTTCATTGGTATTTATTATAGTTGGTCATAAATTATTCATTTTTCAAGATAAATAATAAATAACATTGTTTTCATTTTAAGGTTATAAAGTAATTGTTACCTAATTTTTATAAGCTAACAATACAGAATGAAACTAATTATGTCTGTTTTCACCAGAAGATTAACAATATGTTTCAAAAATGGGTTTAGTTAGTGGAAAAGCACCTTTACATGCTAAACGATACCATTTTGTAACAAGAGCGGGATTTGAGCATGCTTTTTTATAACTGGAGTACTTAATTTTCGCATGTTTAAGCATTTTAAATCATAACATTCTCTTATATCATGCCTATACACGTGTAAACAGTGTCGTGTATATTTTGTTTATATATTTTGAAGTTACCACGCGTTCTTATTATATTTCGGGACACGCGTTATATATATTAGCTGAAATAAATCTTAGGTTATCATATTGTGTTCAAATTCTATTTATATTTGTGTACATTGTACAAGTACGTTTGTATATTCACGAGTGTACAAGACTTGAGGTGTCAACAAAAGTCTATTTATTTATACGAATAGTGTCAAATTAACATATCTTATACCAAGTCATCTTGGATAGAATTGATACAAATCTGTCTAATTCATTTGATACTGTCTATTTTGTATGAAGGTAATATTATTACTCATACATTTACTTACACATTTATAATTACTTATACATTTTATTTGCAAAAATGGAATGTCCAGATTAAATCACATTTCATGGTGATCTTATTAGCAGTGAATCAAAATGCGGTAAGGCGTAGTAGCCGGTAGCTATATGTAAGTCGACTTCTCGCTGTTGTTTACGGCAAATTAATTACATGAGCCGCCACTAGATGTAGCAGGCGAACGTATTATTCCGTAATAACTTCTTGACTACGCAGTTACCTATATTTAAATATCGACTGTTGTAAATGTCATATTTATGTATATCTATACTTCTATACTAATATGATAAAAGCGTACACTTCTTTGTGGCGTAAGATGTCAGGAATTACAGATTATTTTTTTGAATAACTCTTTTTTTTAATAAAAATCCATACACCCACGTCATGCTTTAGGCTATATGTTTTTACGCTATTAAACTTAGGTGGTGAATAAATTGGGAAAATACGTTCATGCGGGTATGCGACCATAAACTACAAGCTGCCAACATTAAGGAAACAATGTTATTATGATAACAGTAATTTAGACATTTGAAAAAAAAAGCTTAATAAAGTTTTTAAAATTTCGTGCGAATGAAGCCGCACGGAAACAGCTCGTTATAACTAAAGTCGGTTTTAATAACGCTTTTCTGCTAGTTTTAACTTACTTTAAGAAACCGTTCGAATTTTTAGCAAAAGTTAAATTTTTGCTAAAAAGTTAAATTTACCGACTGCCGGGGCGGATGACATTAGAAGTTTTATGTCCCTCATTGGAAGACTGACAACCTTGATGCATGTATTTGATTGAAGATTTTGTTATTTGGATGAATTTTATTGAGCATAATAAATGAGCATTGAATGATGTAGAATCATCATCCACTTGCCCTTATCCCTTACGGAGGGTCGGCACAATATGTGCTGCTCTTCCATACATCTCTATCAGCCGCCATATCTGTTTCCACTCCTTTCTTAAGCATATCCTCTTTCACACAATCCATCCATACTTTCTTCGGTCTTACTCTACTAAATTTGTAGCCATCCACATTCAATCTTAACACTTTCTGGTTTATGACTCCAGCGTTCTACGCGTTACATGTAGAATATTCTAATTGAAAAATTAAAAACGTTTAATGTAATTAAAAAAAAACACGAATGTTAATACAGAATGTATCCTTGTCGATTTATTTGTTATCAATAAGTTACATCTATTGAATAAATTTCAGGGCAATAAATCAGAGCTAACTCATAAATTATGTCAGATAAAATCAAAAATAAATTAACTGTGAATTGCTATCGAGTCGAGTTTCGTGAAATCGGAAAAATAAATTGGCTATATAAAGTCTCAGAAGTATGTAATATTACTTACCTTTAGCTTACTATTATGATTTACCGAGGGCTTCCAGTTTTACCACACTTGTACGTGTACGTGTAGAATTAGAGAAATAACTGTCAGTTTTCAACATGCGAAATATGCTATCACATATCTTTAGGATGCAAAGAAACTTTTGTATCTTTTAAGTCAATATTAAATTGTTCCAAATTCTAATTTTTGTTTGTAACACTTTTATCATGTTTCTCGTTAGTTACATTGTAGTGTGGTAACGTGTGTGCAGCAACTACAGAATGTTTAATAGCAAACGAGTTGATTTTTAATTGCATTCAATTCTCCGTCGATTGCGCACGGAATGTTTTGGTTAAACGTAATTAAAAATAAAAAAAAAAATAAAACGGTACGTACATTCCTGGCAATTCTTATTAGTAAAAGTTTAGGGGAAACAAAACTATCAGAAATATTCTTTTATTAATCTTTTTCAACACAATAAAAATAAATCAACTATTTTCGTGTTCATAATCTTAGAAATGTTAATCTTCTCCTTAACCCTTTGATATTAATAAACTTGGCAAATGTTCCAAATTCTATACAAAACTGTAATCTGTCCCATAACATCTTGCATAACCCATCCTGTATCATCTTAACCATGGTCCAGATATTATATAATTGTGCGCTTACGATCTATATACAGCGTGTTCTGACTCTTGTACATGTTATATCCGGACTCTATTACTGTCCTTATACTCTTATTTGTTCGAGACTAAAACACAAGAAAGTAACTTGCGATGTAAGTGAAAAGTTAAAAAAAGAGTTCAATTTTGCAGTTGTAAAACGATCAAATCGTTGAAGTCGACAAATAAAAATTCGTATAGTATTAACAATGAGCACACCTTCGTCACGCGCTGTCATACATTATGTCATTCAAAATTAAAAAGCAATTAATTAAAACGTCACTGCACAAAGGGCCTATCACACGTGACGGCCTGTGGTGGAAACGAAGCTGGTGCGCCGGCGGCACCTTTGATGTCCTCCCTCCGCTTTGATCGCGCCGCGCCGACGATCCGCCCGACTACTTATCGGTTCGGATTTATTATGATTCGGGGGCTGCGGGTCCGGGGGCGGGCAGCGGGCGGCGGGGGCTCGCTCCAGCTACTCGCAGACTTACTACAACTACAAGAACCTTTCCCATTCATACTAATTTCACTTTTTTCTCAATCTCTCATTAACGTACTATTGAAGTTTTTTGCGAAAAGCGGCTTTAGCAAAAGCTTCACCGTTCGGTTGTCATTAACATTATAAATTGTTGTAATAACTTTAAACAATACTAGTAAAGCTTAAAGCTTGTTAGGATATGGTGCATAACAATAAGTTGGTCACGTATAAAGTCCATTAAATTGTATACAAGTAGCAATGTACAATAACTAACATGGATATAGTTGTGCAAATTAAATTCTTTAAATGAAGTAGTATCCGTATTAATAAATAACTTATCTATTATATGTACATTTAATGTTAATTTAAAGGGGACATTAAAATGTACAGATAATAAGTTATATTAAAATTCTGTGTAGATGTGCTAGTCTATTGAAGTTATATTTTTTGTCCGCTGTATCGACGCGGACTTCGGTAGCACTTGGAGAGCTTTTAAAAAAATCTTGACCCGATTTGACTGATGTGTTATTTAATAGCTTTTTATACACGTTTTGTATCAAATAAACATGATTTTAAGTTTGTACCTAGTTAGAAAACTAAATAAACTTTCAATACGTCTTTGTCGTGTCGTGAGTTTGATTTTTGACCGACTTCCCAAAAGAAGGAGGTATTCAATTCGACGGTATATTTTTTATTTTTATGTGTGTTACGGCATAACTCCGCCGCTAGTGGACCGATTTGGATAATTCTTTTTTTATCCGAAAGGAAATGCTTGCAGGTGGGT
>NW_013525325.1:1594866-1613559 GCF_000836215.1 Papilio polytes | reverse complement strand
CTGTTTTTTTGAGAATATTTTGTTTTGTTTTTAGTGCATTTCGTTTTGTTTTTCGTGTATTTTGTTTGGAAGTCGGTTTTGTTTTTTTTTACAATTAGTATTGAAGTGACAGTTAACTGTCCTAACGATTTAATGACAAACGATTAAACGCTCACTCACAAATTACAAAACAGCATTTTTTGTGTTTATCATTAAAGAAAAACGAACAGTACTAAATTGCTTTTAAAATGCCGCCCAACTAAATCATAATAAGATTGAATAATAAGCCGTGAAGATTTTGAATGATTTTAATGGCTAATTCTTCCGCTCTGGTTGTAACAGCGCGTCTTTCGGCGTCGCGTCTTCTTTCAGACGTCCTGATTTATTGTCCGGCCGCTAGATGCTGTGCCGGTAGTCAATAAAACAAATTTAATGAGCCCGTCTCGTATCATATATCAGAGGCGGCATCATAAAGGTGGGTACTGTCAAAGGGCTCATTGTGCCGGCCATCTTGTATGGCATTTTTACAGTCAGGTACAGGCTTTGAAGGTCCAAGCCGCATGTCAATTATATTCTACTTAGCTCAGTGCACATCGAACAACACCCCCAACAAAATTGACTCCTACTTCAAATGTAATATTTCTTATGAGAATGAAACGATAGAAAGCTGCAAGCTGCAATTCGTAATACAGTAAAGAAAACAATTATTCCTAACTAGCTATTCCCGTGCGGCTTCATCCGAGTGAAATTATAAAATTTTATTTCATTGACAAAATTAATGTTACCATAATAGCCTTGCTACTGCAATGTTGGCAGCTTTTAGGTTTTGGTGGTTGTCACATGAAGGTTTTTTTTTCCAAATTATTTACCCCCTAAGTTTAATAGCGTGAATATAGCGTAAAGCGTGTCGTAAGTTTAGGGCTTTTTTAAAATATGGAGTCATTCAACAATATGTTGTGATTGCTGACATCCTAGGCCACAAAGTAGTGTGTGTTCTGACAGGTAACTACAAACACATTGTATTGATAATAAAGTAATAATGAATGGTATAGATGTAGAAGATACTCTAGAAGAACACATAGGTTACGCAGTTTTTTTACGCGGACGGAGTCGCGGGCAAAAGCTAATGTAAAATATTGTTGATGTTATTTTATGTTTGTTATTGTACTGTTCGATTTTCTTGTTTGTAACAACGTAAAATTGATTATTATACCGATGTCATTAAAATGCAATGTTTATGCGAGAAACAAGTTCTTAAGTTAATCATTGTACATTAGTTATCTCGGCAACTTAATGTGAACCATATGACCAAATGTGAAAACGCAGCGGAATCGCAAAGCATTGTATAGCCAATGACACAATTGCCTGCATCTTGGAAAGACAACAGAGCTGAAATTTACGCTTTAAAATATTATGTGATCTTGTATTATGTTAACCTTGTTGCAGTTATTTTTTGACCGACTTCCCCAAAGAAGGAGATACTCAATTCGTCTGTGTCTTTTTTTCTGGTAAAATGAAGTCGCGGTGACGTTCCAACCATGTGGCATATCCTTTTGAGCATAAACCTTGGCTTGTAACATTCGTGCATAAATACTAAATGCTCCATTAGGATTCATTAGAAAGGTTTACATTGCAATACTGACTGTTATTGAAAACGTGTTATTTGTATTTGCTATTCGTGTATGACGTCATCTTTACGTGAATGGCACTTGTAATGTTTTTGTGTCTTTTTATAAAATTAACGTATTGAAAGTATGTCATTATTCTCAAGGAAGTATATCCTAATTTTATGTTTAACGCTCAGATTTATATTCCAGTTGAGGAATAAGCAAAAATATTTAAAATAATGTCTAGTGTTTTCGGGGATCTAAAATTATTACTGATTTCGATTAACATATTTCTGATTTACGATACATAATGATCAAAAAGATCATTATAAAGTTATTGCATATAATTAAAATGTAAAATTGATCAAAGCAAAAATTACATCAAAAGGTTCGTTTTCCGAAACCTGAAAGTATCGTATCGAGTGTACTGAACTCATTAGAATGTAGATATAAATTAGAAGATCAAAGGGGCCGATGGGCGGGGCGTCGCGTCCCACAGATGTTTGCCAAAAGGAGTTATTAAAGTGAAACGAGGTGCAAAACGCGTGGCGGGTGTGCGCGGGCGCAGGTCCCGAAGGCATTGCACGGTAGCAGCAGCGGGGCGAGCTCGCGTGGCCCTCGCGCCCTCGCCCGCGCCCGACTCACGCGCTCCGTAATGCTTGCATAATAATAATGACGGATGCCGATCGCGCGGCGGCGCCTTTGATCCGCGCCGCCTTTGATCTCGCCGCCGGAGCCGCTCCTGGCGCACAAACGAGCGCCCGCCGCTCTTTACCTTTATTCGGTCGGACGCCGCGCCGCGAGTCGTACGGCGTCTCCGTTCCCGGTATTAATACAGCCTTTATTCTGTGGCTACTGTGCGCGCAGTGACGTCACGCGGCATGGGGTGTGCGAGATCCCGTGGCGCGGAGGCGCAGCCGCCGCGATGACTGCATCTCCGCACATCGCTCGCCTCGCATGGACCATATGTGTACGCATACGATTTTTATTTAGTGGTTTGTTTTTGTTTTGGTGTCTGATACATTTGGTGATAATGTTGGGGTAAGAGGGAAGTATTAAGCTTTCCCATACCTCAGTCAGTTTCTCTAATATTGTATGAAAAAGAAAACAATTTGTTTGATTTTGTTTGTTTTTAAATTGTCGCGGGTGTTTTACACGATAAGTTAGTGTCGATAAATAGATATTTTTCTCCGAACTTGAGGTGATTGATATCTTTATAGGAATTTTGCATCGATTAAACAATAGCCAAGTATATCTCGAACGAATTTTGTGAATGAAACTTAAATTTAGCGAACCTAATTTTGGTACAAAGTGTCAGTTAGGTTTACCTAAAAGTATTTCAAGATCGAATACATATGCTAATCCTACTGGGGTTAAAATACATATTAGCCTATACATATAATAAAATTGGCGTGTCTATTTGTAATATCCAAAGAAAACTTCGAGTTTTCGGGAAGATGATGTATTTGCGTTGCTGTCAGCAACTTGCTGATAACAATTTTTTTTTGTCCGTCTGTCCGCAAGCCGCGTTTGTTCCAGGTAATTTCCGAAATAGCTGAGCGATTTCGACCAGACTTTTACTGAATGGTAGCTAATATAGACGGCCATGTTATAGGCTACTTTTTTTATCTTAACATTGCGAGGACGAAGTCGCGGGCAACAGCTAGTCAAAAAGATATGTAAACATTTGTTGTGATTATTTTACAGAAATTTTATAGTATAGTGTGAAAAATAAATAAAGCTTTACAAGTGCCTTTAAACAGCAATGACAAATGTTCAGCAAACGAAAGAGTTGTTTTAAGTTTGAAAAATGTATGTTTACATTACTTGTTAATTTATAGAAACAAGGAAAGGAACATTAAAAAGATCCTACAGTTATCAAAAGTTAACAGACAAAATATTAAAATACCTACGAACTATATCGTGTTAATGATATTTATTGTAAGTAAACGCAAGTCGCCATCATAAAATTGAATTATTCATATTGGACGCATCGCTCGGAGAATGTGACTTAATAATGTGCACTTGCATGAAAAACGTGTTCGTGAAATAAACAGAAA
This sequence comes from Papilio polytes, assembly GCF_000836215.1. Lineage (NCBI taxonomy): Eukaryota > Metazoa > Arthropoda > Insecta > Lepidoptera > Papilionidae > Papilio > Papilio polytes. Next base: position 1,609,913 of record NW_013525325.1, on the reverse strand, counting down.
ATAATACGCTTTGAGCGTACCGCTTAATTAAAAAATATACTTAATGTTGTTGTAATGGTTACTCATGAGGAGCTATGATGATAAGGCTAGGAAGCGGTTTGCATCTCGCTTGAATCTTAATGTGTTTACACTCGTCTTTTTAACTGTTAGCTTGTAGCATCTTTTCTAGCAATTCTGTGAACGATGAGAAGATCTTGAATTTCTTCCGAAAAATAATATTGATTCTTTATTTAGTTGTGATGTTCACTCCTTTGTTGATACACAGGTTGTATTGTGCGTCAGCAGTGAGAGTGCGGCGCGGCGCGAGGGACTGCGGCTGGCGCTGCTTGCGAACACCACGCTCACCTGCAACGACGGCTCGCCGGCCGGGTAACTATATAACGATCTATTAAGAAAAGTGACAGCAGTCAACGAGAACACCCGAGTTTGATTATTACAAAAACAATTCACTGCTCCGCTACCTCGAACGCGACTTATATGTAGATGCCTCCTTGAGGTATTTTAAGTCATATTTATGGAGCGTTTTATGTTTCAGGTTTTACTTTCGTCGCGGGAGCAACAGTCAGCATTGGGTGGTATACCTCGAGGGCGGCGGCTACTGCTGGGACGCGGCGTCGTGCGGCGCACGCTGGCGGCGCCGGCCTGGCCTCATGTCGTCTACGCGCTGGCCGCGTGCGCGCCGGGCTCCCGCGCTGCTTTCAGCCGACCCCGCAGCAAACCCGCTGTGGCACTCTTCCAACCATGTTTTACTACCCTACTGCTCGAGTGACATGTGGGCCGGCACTCGCCTCGCATCAACAAACGGCAGCTTTACTTTCGCGGGCCGTCTCATAGTCCGGTCGGTCCTTGCTGATCTTCTTCGGCTCGGTCTGGCTGGGCGATTGCTGCTCGTCGGATCTAGTGCCGGTGGCGCTGGGGTGATGCTGAATGCGGATGCTATTAGAAGAGTGCTGAGGCCACATGGGGTGCGGGTCGCAGCGATTGCCGATTCGGGCTGGTTTCTTGATCGACCGGCAAAAGGTCGGCGCTCGTTTTCGACGGATGCAGTTGCGAGATTAGGACACTCATACTGGCGTGGTTCTCCGCCAAGTTCTTGTGTACGCGAGTTTTCCGCGAAGCCGTGGCTATGCTACTTTGGGTATCGCCTTTACCCTCACATACGGACTCCGCTTTTTGTTTTTCAATATCTGTTCGATTCCGCGCAATTGACAGCGGAAGGCGTCCGCGCGCCCCGAACCCGCGCTCAGTGGGACGACGTGCATCAAACGGGAACGGCATTGCGGTCTAGCTTGAAAACGGTCAGATCGACGTTCGCACCGGCATGTATAGCTCATGGTGCGCTGGCTCGGCCGGAGTGGCTGGCGATCAACGTCTCGGGTGTGCCGCTGCCTCGAGCGATCTCGTGTTGGGAACGTCGGTTGGAAAGAGGGACGCGCGAGAGGGCGCGATGCGCTCCGAGAAGGTTGGTAGAGCGGTGCTCGTGGCCGCAGTGCAACGGGTCGTGTCCGCGGCTGCGGGATCCACGCACGGGAGAGGAGGTGGCGCTGGCGGCACTGCTGCAGAGCTTCGGGTTGGACGTGCGCGGTGCGGCAGCCGCCATGGGCCTAGACGCGCGTCAGCTTGCGCGCATGAGTCGCGCCGAGCTGCTGCCCCTATTGGCGCCGCACACCTGACTCAAGCCCTCATTTTATAAGTTTGGTGCAAACGCACTGTGAATCTACCTCGTTTTTGTTACAAGTACAAGTATTTTTAATGTTTAAGTTCTATTTATTAATACCAATATTAGTCGTAACTTTATTTGAATAAGTAAAAAGAAGATATTTTTAAATACTGTTTTTATTTTATCCTTTGATGAATAACAATCGATGACTTTTGCTTACATAATACCGTAATTTACATATGTACATTTCTTGTTGAACAGAGGTGCCAATAAACTGAGCTCTGTTGAAAAACAACCATGAAATAAAAAAAAAATACCCAAAATACACATTTTAGTCAACTAAGGTTATTATTAATCACAAAAAAGAAACAATACACATGTCTTTAATATTTTGATTCCTACAGTTCCTGATTTTTTTACCCCAATTTCTTTATCACTACTACATAACTAAAACATCGTGTGTCATTGCTAAACTTTGAAATAGAAGATAAACTTTTGAAACAGCAGTTCTCGTACTCTGAGTATAAAGTTTGACAACTGTTCCAGAAAGCCTGACTAGTTAATTTCTAAATAGAAAACTTACAAAATATCTCACTATCATCAATGGAATGTATGGCAGTGCACTAGATGTTTCCGATCATTATTTATCTAGATAAATCTGTGCGGTGTGAATAGAACGAATTGCGAGGCGGCGTACTAACGAGCGACCTCAAATCGACCTATTTACCCGGAGACCCGCTTCACTTCGTCATAATCGAGCACCTCGTTCTGAACTAAGTGCTATCGATAGATCGATGACATCGTTGCCTAGGAAGAAGTCTGTAGAGATGATGTTAGCGTGACGTCGCCAATGGCTGTTTAACCGACTGGTTATAATTTTATTAACAGCCTCAGCGTTAGCTCGTAGCGATCCACGTAGTAACAGTATATCTAGGACTGTCGGCGTTGTTTGTGCCATAGCGGAGAATAATGGTGACAGCGCATGAGGTTGTGGTGATGAGGTTATCGCATCGTCTAAGTACTCAAATAAGAGAGCAGGGCTGTTTGTATTTGCCCAAAGGTGAGGTAGGATAGGCCACAGCCATCTGTTTTCTGAAAAAGAAAAGTAAAGTTAAGAATGTAAAGCTATATTAACATCGTTGACCTAATTATATAAGACCTAATTAGATTTAATAATCTAGTTTTATTTACTAAAGATGAATTAATTTTCATATCAATTTTGATCTGTTTTATTAAAGCTAAGATAAATAGTAGATTCAATAATAACGTAATAAGCATTCAATATTATAGGCAATCTAATCTCTTGTGAAACAATAATTTTCTTCGAATGCTGAAAAATACTAGCATTATTAAATAATACGAAATTGATTCAAACTCAGATTAAGAGTTTATTTCTACGATTTGTTTTGATAATATACCAAATATCTTAGCAATCAAATGATAAGATAGACATTATGAAACTAGCTTTTACCTGCGACTCCGTTCGTTTGAATTAGAAAAAAAACAAAAGCTATGCGTTCTTTCAGACTATCTACTATATCTATGCCCAAATTAATCGAGATCTATTTAGCCGTTTAGGCTATAAACTCTAATAAACATCCATCCATCTAAACTTTCGCATCATCATCATCCACTTGCCCTTATCCCTTATGGAGGGTCGGCACAGTATGTGCTGCTCTTCCATACATCTCTATCAGCCGTCATATCTGAATCCACTCCTTTCTTAAGCATATCTTCCTTCACACAATCCATCCATACTTTCTTCGGTCTTCCTCTTCCTTTGTAGCCATCCACATTCAATCTCAACACTTTCTGGTTTATGTCCCCATCATTTCGTCGCATAATATGTCCATACCACGCTAACCTTTTGCTTCTCAATTTCTCCACCACTGGCGCTACTTTCAAACTTCCTCTAATGTACACATTCTTAACTTTATCCAATCTTGTCACACCACACATCCATCTTAACATACGCATCTCAGCCACATGCAATCTCCTTTCATCCGCAACTTTGGTGGCCCAGCATTCAGATCCATACAACACGACAGGTCTTATGACGGACTTGTAGATCTGTCCCTTAAGCCTAAGAGGCATTCTTGGATCACAAGTCACACCAGTAACCTGTCGCCATTTCATCCAACCTGCATTTATTCGGCTTTTTACGTCTCGGTCAACGCCACCGTCGGACTGGACTAGAGAACCGAGGTACTTAAAGTCGGAGCAGGTTGGTAGAGGCACACCATAGTGTAGCGAGTGGACTTTTGAGGAGCGGACCATGGGCCTGACCATGGAGAGTTAAGTAACCTATTTTATATTTACCGTAATACCTCTTAATAAATAACTGTAATAACCTTACCATTTGTACAAAGCTATTTTGTATATAAAAGTATATATGGGTTGTTGGACAAGTAATGTCAATCATGACAATTATGTGAATTGCATTTTATAATTTGTATTGGTTAATACTATTTATGAGATCTCTATAATATTGTGTTGTTTTACTAATTGAATTAATGAATATATGCTTTGTAAAGTTGCTTGTTGTTTCTATTCATATCCAGGTTTGCCTCACAAGGAAATGGTTAGCTGTCACTTTCATTTATTAACAGACGTCCATATTTAATATATTCCCATACAACTTCAAATGATTCTTGGAACTAAATTAGATGTTTGACCCTCTAAATTACTGTAGTTGTAGCATTTACTTATTGAATCTGAGTACGATGATCTATCTAGTAATCTAAACTTTCGCATATATAATAATATTAAGAAGTAAGATTTGAAGGATAGTAAAGATTATATCAAAACATTTGTTCAAATAGAAAAGTCACGTAACTATAATAATGTATCTGAAGTTACTGACGAAGCTGTTTTTAGGCCGCTTGGGCATTAAGTTATGATCTTAACGTGCTTAGAGTAAACCCAAGTAGAGCCGATCTCGAGAACTCTTGAGCTTAGCTACTGTTAACTTTAGTACCCTAAGTTGTTGACCCCTACTTAGTTATATAAGTATTTTCTTGTTTTTCCGATTGACGAAAGCTGTATTAATTTTAATTAATTGTTTCACTTTTTATGTTTTTTCGATTTTATTATAAAATGATTAAAACGGTATTTACATAAGATTAGATTATTATAACAAGCTATTTCCTGACATTATAACAAAAGAATTGAAATGTACTAAGGGTATACCGTTTACGCTATTTTTGACCGACTTTCCAAAAGAAGGAGGTACTTAATTCGTTTGTATGTTTTTTTTTTTATTTTTATTTTATATGTGTGTTACAGCATAACTCCGCCGCTAAAGGACCGATTTTGATAATTCTTTTTTTATCCCAAAGGTAATGCTTGCAGGTGTTGCCCATTTTTTGTTTGATTTTTGGAGTCAAAGACTACGACGAAGTTAATAGTTTAGCTCAAAATCGCGAGACGAAATTTAGAGACGAACGTTTTATAGCAAAATTTTGAAATTATAAAGAGATTTTATATTTCGTATATAACCATTTAATTATAAGTCTTGTCTAATTATATTGTTTTATAATTAAAATCGTAATACAAAAGAAACATTGCGAAGAAAATTTTCCAAGTTACATTTGCCAAGCTCATCGAGGATAATAATATGTTATAATGTAATTTTTCTCGTTAATTGTAATCGAATAGTCTAGACTAGACGTATATTTACTTAACTTTGTTGTGATTCTCGAAATTCGTTGTAATTTGAAAGAATCAAGATGATAACATTTGTTCCTCAGAAATAGTTATATGAGGTAAACATGTTTATACAAAGAAATCATATATTCTTACAATGTTTTTATCTCATTTTACTATACTTTTGTTACAGATGGGTATAGAATAATTTACTTAGAGTACGTTATTGATTGAACTGTTTACTTGAATCTAGAAAGAACTGGCACAATGCTGTTTATCTCGGATTTATTCGGACACTAGGGAACCGACAAAAATAGGTTTATGAATTCTTATTAAGAAACTTGCGAGATTGCGTTTTATATCACTACTAGTTTGGTGTGCGTGGAATTAAAAAAAAAAATTAGTAAGTAGCATATGACTTTTCCAGACTGTGCTCTATATCTATATAAAGTTTTATGGAGTGGCGTAGTAACAAATATCCATCCATCAAATCTTTCGTATTTATATGAAGTGTTGAATACGATTTGGATATGTAATTATTAAAAAAATCACGAAAAATATGACCTTTGCCGACGTCGTTACTAATTTGTATTACCTGTAACAACCGCATGGTCGACGTAACTGAACAACAGTCGCTTGTTGATATTGAGTAGAGACTGCAACGTAGGTCCTCGGGTGCCGGGGCCGGTGCTGAGCTGCTGCGCATGCGCGAGGTGCGGGCCCAGCTCCCGCTTCACTAGTTCCAACAAGCCAGCATGCACACTGCGTATCGGGCTGCCGTCCTGCTCGTAGAATCCCACTGGGAAGTGATGTGCGTCCAGAAACACGACCTAATTGAAATAAAAACATATAATAATGGCTACTTTAAAAGTATTAAAGTCACAGTTTTCCATATTTCGATGATGTTTTGAAATTTTAATCGATATAAGTAAACTGTAATTATGACTTAAGAAGGACAAAAAAATTCTAACGCTTTGGTTGATAAAACTGTAAATTTCGTAAAAATTAAAAATAAAAAGAATAAAATTTCCATAAAATTAACCTAAATTACATCACTAAAATTAACACAAACAGTAAAATTAAATGTATGAAAGAGCAGCTAAAACATAAATAAAATAAAGTAGTATTGTACATAAAAAAAATATTTACCTCATTAGTTGCATCTAAAAATGCTCTTATTTCTTTCAGCAAAGGCACCAAGGGACGGACTCTTATTAAGTTGTGATTCAACCAGTATCTGAAAACGAATTGTTTTTAACATAAACCATTCTTGTATGTAGGTTGAGGCACGTAACGATATTATGCAACGGCTACGGAAGCGAGCCGAGACCGCTAATCAACGCACCGCATTCGCATTCGTCATGTGTTGATACAAATAGACAGAAATCGTTTTCTAAATTACATTAGACTAACTATTCCCGTGTGATTTACCCACATGGAGGTTTAAAATAACTTTATTTTATTTACACTTGTCAATTCACAATTACAAAAGTCAAAATACCAATTTATCTGTCCCCTTAGTTTAATAGCGTGTAAATATATAGCCTATCATGTAAGAGCAAGGTTTTTTGATTAAAGAAAGATGTTTTTTTAAATTGCTGTAATAGCTGACATCCTACGCCATAAAGTAGTGTGTGTTTACGCTTTATTACTTAAGAATAGAGTATATAGAGTATAGATATATATTTCTATCTTTCTTTTGATTAAGGTCATGATACATTTTGAAAAGGCTACTGAAAATTATGTAGTCAGGATGTAAAGAATACTTTATTACGAAGAAAAGATTAGATTACAATTAGCAACAAAGATGACGATGATTTTCCACTGATGTTATGAAATTTCAACGTTTAATATTTGACATACCATAATGATTGTCAATTAAAAAAAGAACGATTCAAAAAGCTTGTTATTTTTACTAAAACTGTTGTATACTCCAATTACGTGTGTAATTGAGTGTACGCTGAACTTTGGGATTCCGCCAACATTCCCAAACTCTTTGATTCCGTTTCAAAGGATATTTCATATTATCCCAGTCTACGCAGTTTAGCTAACACTAAAACCAACCTTTATGTGTAAAAATAGGTTACTAAACTTTCAGAACGTTTTGTGCTATTCTAACAATTGGAACAATGATCTATTCGGAATCATAAATAAAAATTAGATCATTGAAAAACGTTCAGATAATGGTAGCAATCTATCGATGATAGAAATAAACAATAGCGTAAATTCTTCAGGTGAAAAAACTGATCTTTAAGTCTGTTTACAAAAAGGACTTATGTCCTAATGGAGAAAAAGTAAAAAGAATTCTATCATAAGATTAATAATTTTACTCTTTTTAAAATAAGGCATTGAAAGTCAGGAAGTCAAGTCGATACGAAAGCATCAAGGAATTAATTGACAGGTCGCGATTAGTATTAGTAGAGTTCCAAAATAAGTATAAAATCAATTATTATAAAGCATACCTTTCATTTTTATCCGTATAAAATTCGTAATATCCTATCCTGAAGTCCAAGTATCTGATGCCGTGGACGAGCTGCGCCCAGATGGAGCGGTCCTGGCAGAGGACGAAGTTGTCTCTGGTTACGCTGCTGATCTCAGTGTCGAAACTCCACGCGCCCGCGTTATGTGCTCCTGGTAGCACCAACTGACCGATGCGGAGCTTGTTGATCCTTGCTCTGCAAAAAAGGATGGTTACTTATTAAGATATAGAAATATTTGAAGTAATCAATGCTTCAACTCTCAAACAAGGTATTTTTTCTAGTGGGGCCTTTTAAGTCATAGAGTTCTGTGTTTCTATTCTAAACCTTAGGTTTTTTTATACGATAATGTAGCACACGAGCAAGCGGCCACCTGAATCTGCCAAAATGGCGAAGCAACCGCTGCCCACAGACATCCGCAATTGCAGATGCGTTGCCTGTTGCCTGTTGCCTACCCTTATCCAACAGAGGAGGAGACGAACATATAATAAAGAGGATATTTCCCCTTCCTTAGCATCACCTCCTCCGTCTAGTCCACTTCCCCTTCCCATCCTCTCCTTATAAGAAAAGGGTGGTAAAGAGAAAGGGAATTAAATTAGGCCTCCGGCGCCACACTCATCAGACGAAACACGGAATCGTTTCCATTTCACGCCTGTCTTCTGTGTGCTCGTGGTATAACACCGGGCGTGCCGGCCCATTCGTGCTTAGATGTTCAAGAGAGCACTACCACTGTGGTAGGTAACAAAGGAAAAGTAACAAAGTAGACAGTAAGTATAGTATGTATACATGTATCTATTTTCTGTTACGTAAGGAAAGAGCAGCATCGTTATTAATATTCATTAAGTTAATTTAGGTCACAGTTTATAAATTAGTACGTCGAACGTACAAGTACTTGTACTGTGAAATGGCGTTGAAGAGTATAAAACTCAAACATTTTTAAAGGAAAATTATACTAAGAAAATATTTTCTAGAAAAATATGCTCGCAGAGTTTTAAATCTCAAATTCTCTCTCAATTGTCGAATTCACAAAAAATTTTACATTAAAAATGTGTGCATACATTTTTAAAAGTTTCAAAGATATTTCAATAGACTTGCTTTCGTTACGGATATAGTAATCCTTAAGGTTATGTTTTTAAAACTTAAATCACAATGAGATCTTTGTTGGGTAAAAATATTGCTGATAATGATTGCACAGGTAGATAAGGTAGTAATATAAGGGATAATTACGCGTTATCTTCCATCCATGTTGGTTGTATCTTCAAGCAGTTATACGCCTTGATTTCAGAACTGCCTCCGGAGTGTCCGGCGGCGACCCACGGCCACAAGCAATGCGGGCCTCTTCCACCAGCACCGGTGTTCCAACCAGCAGGCAGTGTGCTCGCCCCCAGAGATCTCTTCGTCACTATGCGACCTTGCGGCGTCTCTATCGGGTAGAAAACTAGCGCATCGTTCCAAGCTCCTGGCTCGTGGTCAAAAAGACCTATCTGTAATGTCAATTGTAAAATATTGGTATTTTATACTAATTATTACAATAGTTATGTATATAAGGTAAAAATTCTGATAAAGGTTTTTATTACCATGTCTAAATTTGTGTACTGTAGTATTCAGATTAATTAAATTCTAGACACATAAAGGTAGATAGATAGTTACTAAACATAATTACAAATTTGGCATGAAGATAGAAAATCGATGCGCAGCTCCTAACTTTCTCGCCTATCTGTACTAATATTATAATGAGGAAAACTCGATTTGTTTGATTGTAGTAAATAATTCAGAAACTACGGGGCCGTTTCCAAAAAATCTTTCACCATTAAAAAGCTACGTTGTCAGTGAGTAACATAGGCTATGTTTTATATTTTTTTAATTCCACGCTGACGGAGTCGCGGGCGAAAGCTAATAAGTAATACATAAGGATAAAGATTTAAACAAGCCAATGCGTTATGTTGCCATCGATTATGGTGGATACCTTCAAGAGAAAGTGGACAGGCTATAACTAATACGTGCCATCCTTCATTCATTGTCATCAACGTTGATGTGGGGTTACCATTAGTTTCCATATAATTATTGCATTCCTAGTATTAGCAATAATGGTGTTTAGCTAATTTAAAACAACATAATTGAACACATGAAACAAGACATTATTCAATCAAAGGTTTATCTTTTTATTGAATCAAATTTCCAGAACAGACGGCCGATGGGGCCGCAAAGTCCTGGAATGGCGACCACGGACAGGTCGATGCAGCGTGGGTAGGCCTTCCGCAAGATGGACCGATGATCTGGTCAAGGTTGCGGGAGTATCCTGGATGCGAGAGGCACAGGACCGATCATCGTGGCGTTCGTTGTGGGAGGCCTATGCCCAGCAATGGGCATCATATGGCTAACTAGTAGTAGTAGTAAATTTCCTGTTAGCTATAACCCAATGTGAGAAAAATTGGTTTTTAGTGACTTTTGCAATAGGAGATGGTTCTCTAGTACTTTGTCACCTCCATAGGGGAAAACAATCTATTATAAAAAAAAAACTCTAGCAACATTACATTAGGGTAATTGACCAGTACCAACGACATGTCCTTGCTATGTTCTATTCATTGGCCACTATTATCTAGTTTCGTAATATCATTTGAAAGGGTACAAGTGATCGTGATATAAAAATAGGTCGTCAATGGATCTCACGTGGGGCTACTCACGAGCAATAGTAACTAGGATAGTAAATTGCCTCTTCCAGTTGTAATTTGCATACAATAGCTTGTAAGATATTTATTAATGTTGCGAAATACAACACGTGATTTTCAATTTACAACTAATATTATGTTATTAGTAAATGTAACAAGAAAGTGGAGGCAGAATTCGAAAAATTTAATGATAATTTTAAACTTTGTAATAGTTTACTTTCATAAAAGAACCTTTTTTATGTGTATGATGTTACGTGGACGGTGTGGAAAATAATGTCGTGTGGGAAACGCGGTAGATATCTGCTTTATGACCGTAAATTAAACGCCTACCGCATTTAAATTGCGGTCGTCAGGTGAACGGACATCCTGATGCATGTAATACGTTTGTGATATAACGTATGTTAGATTATTATGCATCCAGAAGTACATAAGTAACTATTTAAGTGTATTATATCTGACACTCTTTACCATCATTATTGATGTTGACAAGAACACATTATCTCTGTCTTTTATTTGAGAGAGCCTGCCTGGCAAGCGCCAATAGCCTAATGGTTTGACGTACGGACTACCGATCTTGAGGTCGAGGGTTTGAATCCCGCCATTCGACTATTGTCGTGATCCATATCCTAGCACAAGCCTAGAGCTTAGTTGAAGTGGTTAAAAGAAATATTAGTAAATTAACAGTAAATCTACTAATGTTAAAAAAAAAGATTTTTATACGAACTAATTCCTCGAATGGGGATGTTTCCTAATGTTACAAATCCAAATAAAGTTATGTTTAATATTTTAAAGACAGCATTTCAAAGCCTATAATAACATTTAGAGACCTTGAATGTTTGTCTCAAATTAAATATAAATTAAAAACGCTGCAATATTTTTTACCCTCCATTACTCGATCTCAAACACCAATGACGTCACTTCTTCGCATATAACATGGCAGCGTGACCAACTTCCGTGAATGTCAGTGCATTTTGTAGTTATAATTTTTTTTAAATGATTATAAGAATTGAGTTTTCGTGTGTTATATTATGAGGACTCCATTATTAAGTGTTTTTATATTTACGACATATTTTACGAGCAAATTTTCGATTAATATGACGAAAAAAATAGTAAAAGTTATTTGAGTAGCTAATATTCAATTTACTATTGCTATTTATTTTTATTTTATTGGACCTATGCTGACTGTCGTACATTTACTATTGGCACTGCATACGTATTGTAATATGCTTCTTTTTATTTACAACAATAGTTAAACAAAAATACATTTTGTTATAATAACTATCAAAATTCAAGATGTCTGTTTTAGAAATTTGACTTTGACAGACCGCGACGCGAGGTTTGTAAGCAAGAAAGTGACGTCATGAGGCGTTTTCGCGGTCTTTGGAGAAGTTGTTTTTAGTTAAGTGTTTTTGTAATGAAATGTTGCGTATATGATTTTATTACATATTTTTTCATGTTTAGATACGGTTTATCTACATAATAAAAGCAATTCCAAAAATTAGGAAACATCCCCATTAAAGCTAGGCATATTCTCCACTTTATTGTGAAATCTCTTAGGGCCTGTCCCACCCCTGACTGATAGAGACTCAGATAGCTTAAAAATGACGTCACTGTCAAATAGGGAACAAAATCACATATTTCTATCACATTTTTTACACGTTGAATTGTTATCAGAAAATTAACAATTTGGTGTGTCAGGTCCTTAGTCATACATTTCTTATCGAAGTTATTAAGAGATGTAACTCTGTTTGTCGAATGGATAGTTTACTTACTTGGTCAGGTGGGTCGTGACAATCGGCAAAATCCCAGTTGAGTTCAATAGCATCCAATATTTCCCCTCCGCCGGCCAGTCTTATTGCAGGTGAATGTATTGTCACCCAAACTCTCCCACAACTGGATTTCTCCAGCGAATGCTTTTCTGTCGCTGAAATATTAAATCGTTTATTAAACTATGGTATAATAACAAGCTTAGATATTAAAAAGTAGTGAATTCAGACTAAAAGTTTGTGGATTAAAACATGTTTATTTACATTCAATTTTGTATTAATTGCTTCAAAACATCTAAAAGTGGTTGATAACAATTTTGAAGTTCTGGCTTGTAGCCTTTTTTATTCTATAACTTCAGACAAAGCGCCCTAACATTTTAACACTGACACGACATAAATTGAGCCATTACTTTTAATGCGTGCAAAGAAAGAAGTTGAAGTATTATTTGCGTGGGTCTGAACTTATATTTTTTTATATGAGCGAAAGTACAGGATGTTCACTTTATGGTCAGTGACACGACTGTAATTTAGAATTACAAGAACGTACTGTGACGTCATCTTTCGCACATTTCATGTTATTGTCTACGAATTGTTTAAATCAATAGTTATTACTTTACAGTAAATAATAACATACAAGCAAACGTTACTATTACCGTAATTATTATTGAATGACATCGCAAACAACATGACTGTAGTTTGTTAACGTCCGTATTAAAAAATATTTTCACAATTTCAGTATGAACATGGATTAATATTGACTTCAAATAATAATAAACGTCAAAACAGCATCCCTAGACACCGTGACTTTCGATCAGTGATATCGCAAGTAGACTCGCCAAATTCTCAAAATGATGGAACAAATACCTGACAAGCACGTAACTTATCGAAAGATATTGTCAGTTCCAAACATTTTTGAATTTCTACCTGCGATATCTATTTATATCTATATCTATCCTACTCGTATATACTATATATATGTATAATAAAGCGTAAACACACACTTCTTTGTTTCCTATGATGTCATCAATTACAGCATATTTTTGAATAATTCTTTTTGTAATAAAAAGTCCTACACTTACGTCACGCTTTAGGTTATATATTTTCACGCTATTAAACTCAGGAGGTAAATATTTTGGATAAAAGCCCTTATGTGGGAAAGAGACCATACGATACGAGCTGCCAACATCAAGAAGCAAGATTGCCGTAGTAAGGTAATTGGTATTTTGACATTTGCAATTGAGAATTTGACATATGTAACAATAAAATATCATTTTTATAATTTCATGCGGATGAAGTCGCACGGGATCAGCTACTTATTAATAAAATGTTATTTTACATACTACTTTAAACCTAGGGAAAATTACTTAAATTGCTCTTGTCAATTATCAAAATTTTAAGCATCATGCGGACCTATTGTTAAACCAACACCCAAGATGTTTTAATTGTTAATAATTGAAGGTACAAGTGCAACCTATCACCAAATCAGTGCTTCCCTTTTAAACACAGATCTACGTACATACACGTTGCAAGTTCCTCACGATTCGACTTGAATTTATGAAAGTTTGAGACGATGGTGTTCTTAGAGGTATTACTCGAACTGAAATTTTATTAAATCCGTCAATGGATTTTTTCACATTTTAATGAAAAAACTGACAGTTTTTATGTTATACTTACGCTAAATTCGATTTTATTACACCATGGTTGTGACATTTCAACATTTAATTATAAAATGTAACGAAGTGCATGAAAAATGTAAGTTTTTTGAACATGAAACGTTATTATAAACGCATTAATTAGTGACAATTTTTGTAGAATGTGTTCATTCGTCGTGCCATGGGATAATAATTGGATTTGTTTAATTTAATATGTTGTTAATAGTGTGCGCAGAGATTTATGATTGTAGTACTCACCTAGAGTTCATACCTGGAAGAGTATAATACCATTGTAGAATGTAAATTAGTAGGTGTGTAAAAAGTAAAAAAGTTTTTTTTTTTTTATCACAAATGGGGTTTTACACATTTTTTATTAAAGCTTTTAAAAAAGGATTGTGTCTATTGTAAAGTTGAAGTAAACTCGTATAGTCGGTTTCAACAGTAATTATTACGTAATTTTGATGACATAACAAATGTATGTGAATAATACGTTAGTTTAAACGCGTTCGTTCCTTTTACAGATTAGGTCGATGTTATGCAAGACAAATGCAACGCAATTCAATGAGAATGATAAATTATAATTTAAAATTTAAATCATAAATAATGTTCCTTATTATTGTTAGTGAAAAAAAAATGTTGTGAATCGTTAACTGAATATAATTTTTTTTATAAAAATGTTAAGTGTAAAAAAACAAAAAATAGTATTAATAAAAAATGATTTGTTTAAAGTTCAAATAAGTTAAAAAGCAAAAAAAAATGAGACTCACGCGCGATAGTGGCGCCAAGCGCGGTGGCGGCGAGCACAACCGCGGCTAACCAAACAACAACCATATCGATCGGTGGCCCACGCGCCACTGGCACGCTAGAACAGATTTGGCATTCTTTCGCCACAATTGAACCCAGCGAAGCAACTGCTCGCTCCACGATATGTGAATCATCGTGCCTTTGTGTCCATCACAAACGAGCATTGGAATACATTAATAGAATCTTCTGTTAACATATCAGCTGGAGGACCGGCTGTCGCAAACCCGAACATGCACGACACTTTATTGCATCCTCTTTAAAGTCTACTATTGATGTGATAAGCCTCTTTTTGACCGACTTCCCAAAAGAAGGAGGTATTCAATTCGACGATATATATTTTTTTTTTTTTTTTATGTGTGTTACGGCATAACTCC
>NW_013525325.1:1588102-1593137 GCF_000836215.1 Papilio polytes | reverse complement strand
GTATTTTGTTTTGTTTTTAGTGCATTTTGTTTTGTTTTTCGTGTATTTTGTTTGGAAGTCGGTTTTGTTTTTTTATTAAAAAGTTTTTTTGATGTACTTTTTCTTTTTTTATAAATTCTTATAATTAGAATAAAAAAATTGTCTTTTTTAACCGACTTCCCAAAAGAAGGAGCGACTCAAGTCGTCTGCATTTTTTCATGAGAGTTACGGGATAACTCCACCCCTGGTAGACCGATTTCGAAAATTCCTTTTTTATGTAATATACTTTCATTCTCTATTAAATCCCGAAGAAGTTGCTAGACAGGACGTTATTTATTTTACCATTTTTCTATTGCTATCATATTTAAAGTTTATATTTCAATCAGCGAGCGCGTGCTTTCTATCCTTCGTATCTACACTTTAAACTATAAATTAAATTAATAATGGCCATGTGTTAGAAACCTTTCCGAGTTTCCAAGAATAATGAATTCTTACTCTTTAGATTGATTGCCCCATTTCCAGGACAGTAAAGATTTCACATGTGCTGTGCAGTGCAATGTACATTTTAATGGTAGGACTTTAAGGAAGACATAAAAAAAACGTCCAAAAGAGAGATACTGACTATTGGAGATGGGGAAGCGAATCCGAGAAAGAGATAGAGAAAGAAGTGGTATTTTAATGACGACGTTGCGTTGTAGAATTAATAAGTTACTTTAATTTCTAATTACGTTGATAATTTAATGACGTAATAGATTTTTTGATATCATTATCCAAATAACAGTTTTATATCGCTATCTTACGGTTTTAATAAATACCTAAGATAATACAGCAATAATTAAGAAAAATAGTAATACACAGGTGTGAACAATCAGATACACGAATGTGTAGTAATTTATTACAACTGGCACTGAGATGTTTAGACATTTCCTTGTTCGAGTTAAACTGCCACTTTATATCTTCAATTTGTAAAAACCCGACTTACTAGTTTTATATACTATTATGGGTTACAAGCGAGCAAACAGCCACCTTATTCCGCCGAAATGGCGAAGCGACCGCTGCCCATAGAGATCCGCAATTACAGATGTGTTGTACCCTTAATCGACGGAGGACAAGCAGAAAAGAAAACATTTCCTCTTCAATTTCGTTTCCTACACCTTCAAATCCACTTGCCCTTCCCATCACTTCCTCCTAAGACGATAAGGAAAAGGGACTAAAACAAGCTTCCAGCACCACACTCATCAAACGAAAAGCGAAATTGCTTCCACTTCACGTTTTTATTGTGTGGTCGTAGTATTGCACCGGGCGGCCCATTCGTGCGAAGATGTTAAAGCGGGCTCTACCACTGATAAACTGTTGGTATTCTTTGACCACTTTAGGGGTTTATTTAGAACACATTGGCAGTCACTGATCCATAAAGAATAATTAAAATCAAAACTCAATAGAGTATTTAGAGGAGCAACAAATAATTGAACAAAATGTCTGCAAAAGTTTTTAATTTGCTAATAATAACCTTACAAAAAGGCTGATTTTAGTGTTGGAAGTTAAAACATGACTAACCTTTGTTATGTTAGTAAATATTTATATGTATGAATGATTCCTAAAACAAAAGGTTAATGTCAACAAAAATAAAGGGAGAAATAAAATTAACAACATATGATAATATGAAGAAAAAATAAATAAAACAATCTAGAAACGTCTGAATCTAATGAATAAAAAAATAGCCAGATACGATTATATCAAATTAAATTGATTTTAAATTATCCGATTTTTTATAAAGGATAATGAATGAATAAAAAGCTGAAGCAAAGGATTGTATGTGGCATTATTTTTCCTTTAATAATGGTGTTTGTTTTATCCAGAAATCTACATTAGATAGAGGAAAATAATCTTTTTAACGTATACAAAGAGCTAGATAAAAGTAATCAACACCGGGAGTTAATACTTTTTAATTGTTGATAAAAATAAGATTCAGAATTATCATTAACAATCAAAGAATAATTAACTGATTATAAAAATTAACATTGTGATATGTTGTTGTTTTTCAAAGAAATCGATAAACAAAGCTAATAAATACTACGTTTCGAGCGGTGGTTTAATTTTTATGTTACTCACATTACCATCAGCCTGTCTTTTCTTTACCGAGGATAAGCAGTGTAACTCTTCCATACATACATATGTATCTATCATCCGTTATATCTGAATTCGATCTTATGTACATTTTTCACGCAATTAATCCATACTTAATTGCGTAAAAATAAATTTAAATAAATAAATAAACTTAAGTGTTTCCTTGCAGTTATTCTTAGAGGGTTTATCCAATTCGTTATACTACTCTCTTGTTTTTTGTCGCAAGAGGTTTTTTATTCGCGTTATACAGCATTTTTTGTCTAATTGGAATTGTGAGAATCCACGTCAAATTACAATGTGTAATCCTGTGTCTTGATTGCTTGTACAAAAACAGATAGCTATCCCTCTCATTCGTTAAAAAGTAACAGAGACAAAAAATCTTTTATGCAGATTGTTTTACTTCAAACTCACGTTAATGAACGTAATAGACGTTTATGTAACTAGCTTCTCACCGTTTAGCTGAAGTTTTTTGATTGGATAATTGATTACATCAATCACTTCAAAGATGGTAACTATGTTATTATTATTCGATGTTATGTTGGTATTACCCATTTTTTAGATGTCGTTTTTTAATCTCATCGTCTTCTATTGATAGAAAAAAACCTAAACTGTTTAAGTTTTTTATTTGATATAAAGTTATGACATTATGATGACCGGTTATGACCGGTGTACTGGTACATTTTCGATTAGCTGTAGCATTCATGCGATTTCTTAAAATTGTAACTATCAAAACAAAAAAGCAACGAAAGTGTAAAATATGTTCCTAATGCGGTTCTCTTTCAAGATCAAGAAAGTTATCGATTCCGTTAGAACGTTCTTTGTTTAAACTCTGCAAAGAGGAGGCTGCGGAGGACGCGCGGCTTGGGTTGCGCAGCACCGGCTTCTGCAGTTGGAAGAAATTCAATGAAGCTTTTAGTTCTTTGATAAAAACTTCCTTGTGTGTCACCTGAAAATATACAAGATAATTCAAAGATACAATACATATTCATTTAGTTAATACTGCAAGTTGGTTAATACAACATTTGACAGGACAGAAGTGTGGAAAAATACGACGAATTTTTAAAATTGAATTGTACATACCCTTTCACGAACCACAATATTTCTGACTTCGTTCATAAATTCAGCTGCCGTTATAAACAATGCTAATACAATTCCGCCTATTAGTACGAGGAACGCTCCAATCAAATTTTTAATTTCCAAATCTCCCTCGACATCATTCTTATCTTCCTCTTGCTGAAGTATTTTACATAGTATTAATAAATTAACGTTAACAAGTGGAAGCCTTAATAAGCCAACAGTTAGGGATGTACTTACGTTACATGCTTTCGCACCATATTTATTTTCCCACCATTTTCTCTTTATTTTATCTAAAGCGTTTGATTCCTTTAACTTTAAAATAGCTCTGTTAATATCTGTTCGAAAAGGAGAATCTGTAAGGAAAATAATTTCGTCAAAGTTTTGTAGTAAACGGGAACTCTTAACTGTTACTCGAAATCCCAAGAAGGGTTAACGACAGGCAGGAGGTCGGCCGCAAAAAATAGCGCCAAATACTAAAGTAGGTTTTTGATAAGTGGGTAATATACGAAGTTAGTACATTTGAGTAAGTTTGAGAGTAGCCCCAGCGGTAGAGAAAGTAAGGAGTAAAAGATTAGCATAGTATGGGCCTGTTATGAGGAGGAATGAGACACATGTTACAAGGAGAACGTTAGTTATTAGTATGGAAGGGTACACCGGTAGAGGTAGACCTAGAAAGAGATGGACCGATTGCGTGAAAGGTGACATGATCAGAAAGGGAGTGATGCAATCATCAAGCATCTCAATAGATAACGTATGATAGAGTTATTTGGGGGGCAAAATCTTTTGTGCCGACCCCACGGGAGTAGGATAAGGAGGAGGATGATGGTGATGATGGAAACTCTTAACTGTTATTAAATAAATTACTTACTTGCAGGCATAGCTATACCATAATCTTTAGAATCTAATTCCCCGCCAACTTTCTTTAATTCACAATTTCGTCTTAATTTATATTCAATAGTAACAGATTCCATAAAGAATGCATATTTTCCTTTACCGTTAATAACTCTCTTTTCTCCTTCGTCATTATTATTTACTAGAACTACCTTATTTGCATTCATGTTTTCGTACATTCTTTGATACATCTTGTCTTTTGAATTCTGTAAATGTTATTTATTTTGGTGGGTGTTCTATATAATAGGTTTGCTCTTATAAATTTATCGGAGTGACGGGTTTATAGAATTTAATTCCGAAGGTAGATCATATACATGGTAACGATCCTCCACTGTGAGCGTGCGTATTTCGAAGATAATGAAATAACAATCGCGTAACATTAGAAACACTATCCTTAGTTGACCACCATCTTAATTGATAACTTCACAACACACTCTACTCGAATTGCAAACATTTACAGAGAATAATTAATTTGTTTTATAATAACAAAACGCATCATTCCACCATTCAAAGAAAACTGTCACCTGTCATTCGATCATCGCCTTGACATCTATTATACACGATGCACTTTCAGCCAGTACTCAAAATTATTAGTTGCCAGTAACTTTAATCGTTCAAAAAGTATAAATCATTTCGCCCCGTTAATTTTTTTTACCTTAAAAAAACCAAGTGTAGAGCCACCATCTATAGCACCATACAGGATTTTGTTTTGAGTTGCCAAGTCTTCGACGCTGTTAATCGGTTCATTCTCTAACGCAGAAGTCATTGACGCTGAGAGTTGGGCAATATATGTCTGACAAACAATCACAGCAAAGAACCACCACATTGCACAAACCCATCTTGTGCCTATAGCTCTAAGGAGAAATGGAATAAGTAACCATCAGATTAATATTATAAATGCGAAAGTTTAGATGGATAGCTGGATGTTTGTTAGAATTTGTACCCTAAACTGCTGAAAGGA
>NW_013525325.1:1585093-1587956 GCF_000836215.1 Papilio polytes | reverse complement strand
CTTTACCTAAAAGATAGGTTTTCGAAACAATATAACATGTTTTCTCATGGCGTCTTGTAAAATATAAGAAAAATAATTATGAATACATACTTAGGTAGAATATCACATCCTTGCGTCATTATAGAGCCCATTGTGAGCCAAGCGCAGTTTTTGAAATTCCAAATGTTTTCCAATTCCTCGGGATCTTTATCGCATGGTTGTGGATTTTCCCAATCAGCTGGTGATATTCTGATAAACATAATTTATAATGATCTAATAGTTAAAGTAAACAAATTAATGATTTATTAAAAACGATAAGAACTGATATTTGAATAAATCTTTCATCAGACATGTTACATTATATTATTACATCGAAAATTTAAAATATTTATTCAAGGTCTAGCATCTTGTGATTCTGTTTAATGTCATAGATAAGATTTGAAAGATTTGTCCTGTAGTCTAGAATTACTTTGTTAGATGGCTCGTCATCATCGATTAAAAAGATACCAAAATTGTTTACGTTAGTAATTTAATAATTACCTTGAACAAACAAATAGAACAATAGAGACAACGCAATATGCTGTCGCTATATACATCCATACTTCAAATGTATAAGGATTTAGAAATGAAAACATTCCTGGATCTACTTTCTTCTCTTGCACGTACAGAATACTTATTCCCAAACTCATAAAAGGTACAGAGAAGTCAACAACCTTCTTTCTCTCTTCTGTTATTGTTAAATCACAAACTGCTAAATCAGCTTTCTGTGGAGCATTTCTTCAATTTGTAAAACTGCTATTTGCATTTATTACTTACATTTAATTAATTATATTACCAACCTTATCCAATAAATCTCCAATCAAACCATTCCATTTCTTTTTTTCTTTATCATATTGTCCATAAATATAATCTGTATCATATTTAAATGAATATGTATAATTAAAGTTTTCTTTCTTAAGAGTTTCAAAGATTTGCTTAACCAGGTCAACTGAGAAGCCTTCGTATCTCTCCCCGTCGTCCTCCTCTTCACATTCAAGTGTAGTACATTTTTCTTTTTCATAAAAGTAAGGTTTAGCTTTACGAGATATTACCTACGCAAACGAATTTTCCCATTTCGAATTAAATCAAAGATGTATTAAATTATTGTAAGCGAATTATTCAATGATTAAGAGATTTACGTGGAATATGTTATTTAAAATATCATAAATGTAAATACTTGACTTTGGTATGTTATTTTATCTTAATGTATTAAAAAAATCCCATCAGTAAACACCGAAAGGGATGGAGATGGGAATGGATTTATAACCAGAGTAATATTTCTAAACACATCACTCTATCTCACAAGTCCTTTGGCAGACCTTTTTTCCATCAACCATTACCGCGATTTTTATTTAAAAAAATCAATTACATACGAAAGTGTATTGAGTATAAGAATAGAAATTGAATTATCTTTCCTACAAAAATGTTTTTTTTTTGCCAGCGTCAAGGAGCTACTTACGTAGAAATGTTTTCTAGTTTGCTGATTAACAATGTTGTCGGCATCCGGCCGATCCTCTATTATATTTTCTCCCGCAGAGGACTCCCAATTACCTATTGTTTGCCTTTTTCTTAAGTATATTTCGTTGACGTGTAGAAGGTAGTTTGTCCTTTTACCCATTTCATCAAACTCAATGTTTCCGGAAACTCCAGTTGTTTTTGTCTGGAAATATAAATAAGAAGAATAAACGTTTTGTTATATCAGAAGTGGAACAATTTTACTTTTCAATTATTACTTGAGTTCGTTTTTAAATAAATTAACCTTCAAAATTTCTTGTTGCATCAAACCGCCGTGCTCCCAAACATCTTCAGAGTCGCATGAGAACGTTGGAGGTTTTTGGATAGATATTCTCTTTTCTACAGTTGTAAGAGCTTTCATAACATGGTTTGCTACGTCGTTCATAAGCAACGCCTCTATCTGGAAAATCATGACTGTGAGATTCTATTGCCTAAATACCACACAAGCACAAAACAAAAATATCCAATTTCACTTTTTCAGAGATTAAGAGGGTCGACACTGTTTATAGGTAATTTTGGGTAAATTTACTGTATTAACGTTAACACACCTATTACCTCCAGTATAAGTGTTGTTCAGATTGATGCTCAAAAAAAAGCATTTTCTTTATACGTAGCGCTAATTGAAATAGTTTTTCAATTAGTGCAATTATCGAATTTTTCAGTCATGTATAGAAGATAAGAAACAGTCATACTAATAATTACAAAAATAAATAAATAGGAATTAAAACAAAAAGGGTCCATGTCCCTATTACCGACCCAAAATACAAGGTACGTTTATGTGTTACCTAATACCGACCACTAAATAAATGGAACCGTTGAAGTCAAATAAAAATGCTCGTATACATTGAACGATTTATATAAATGCTCCAACACGGTACAGAAAATTCTCAAACCTTAACAATTATATGTATTCTTATCATGTTACATTCTTAAGAAAGTCGAATTAGTCAAAAAAATCTTATTTATACGGATTTTGTATACCAAATTACCAAAGACCTGCATTGATTATGCCATGATATTAATAAAAATTACCCACTTCAGATATCCTTGATTCTGATAGCCTTCAGATAGCCTTGCCTGTCTAGGATTAGGCTACCCAGTTACAACATGTTTAAAAACATGTGCTCTTTTATATAATGTGGGCTTTATCAGGAAATCTGATGACGGAAGGTCTGCAGGTATGCAGGTATTTTTTAAATCGTTGACTTACGCACATAAACAAGAACTGTACATTTGCAATACAAACACATCTACATTTTTTTATACCACACACTTGTGTAACGTGTAATAGGTCGGTATTGGATGCGGATTTAGGTAGTCGTTATTAGGT
>NW_013525325.1:1580662-1583064 GCF_000836215.1 Papilio polytes | reverse complement strand
TCTATAAGTTCATTGTTATTGCTATTTATTACTTATCTTTGTGTAAAAGTTGATACTTTTTCTCGTTTTCCCGTAGGTACGAAATTATAACTTAAAAATGGTCATTTAAATTATTAGTTTATAATGAGTATGTTTTTTTTCAGGGGCACTATTTAATCATGAAACAAATTCAAGATCAGAAGAGGTATTTAAAATACTATCGAGTTCGGACACTTCGAAACCATTTCAAGGTCGTATTCTTCATCCAAACGTCATCAACTCATTGTCTATATCACAAGAATGTATGTATTTACATTTAAATGCTTTTTGTATCAGTTATTATTTATCGAAAAAAGTTTAAAACACATTTCTTATTCAGATACATATTTTTAATTTGCGATGCTAGTCATTTTTGTTCCGGAAACCATAGAGCGCCATCTTGTGATTTTTTTGATACTTGCACTGTATTAATTATGTTTTCAGTATGCTCTGATACTTCGGAAAATAGAGGCATCGTAGCTTTAATCGATGTGCGACCAACTAATGGCATTTGTGATATCTCTTGCTTGCTGTGTAATAAATTGCATGTAAGTATAACATATTTTTAAATGCGTATTACAGTACCCTTATGATATGTTCCTTGTGTTGAGTAAAGAAAATTTTGCTGCTACTTTTTTAACAGGCGTCAGCATCCTTCCTGATTGTTTTGGGAACAGTAAAAATTATTTTTACAAGATTGTTTATTTAAAGGAACAAAGGGACAATGGCTACATTTTGTAGATGACATTTGTGGTTAATTGTCTTACACCAATCTGGTGATTTTTTTTAGATTTCCCACCTTTCCGTTGGTTGGCAAATACCAGATACCTCGGATCAAGACGAGTTTTCATTTTTCTACCATCCGCCATCAGAGCTCATATCAAAAGCTTACGCCACACTTATCAAAGAGTTAGAGTGGGATAGATTTACGTTCTTCTATGAAGATGATGGCAGTAAGTTGTTTTATAATCTTTGTTAAAAAATATTGACGTAGATGTATGGAAAATGGAATGCAACGGACGGAAAAGTCACCTTTTGTTTACATCAAGCAGAAGACAAACTGGTTTTATTAATGATGTTGTCGGCATATGTCAAATCTAACTATACACAAAATCCATTTACATTTGGAACAGAATTTGAACCAATTAAAAAAATATCGTTTCAGGTTTCATACGTCTTCAGGAAGTAATAAATTCTTGGCCATATAATAACGAACGGATACAATTTGAAAAATTAGAACCCGATGGAGATAATCGGAAGACGTTCAAAAATGTATTTGGTGTACTCCGAATTAGTTACCACTTAATAGATTGTGACGTCAAAAACATCCAGAAGTACATGAAAGAAATCGTTTCCGTGAACAATTCAACACAATATCAGGTACATAGAAATGTAGGTGATATTGTACAAAAAGCTTCTTCCAAATGTAGTTTGTGCTTTTCATAATTTATTACTACAAAATGTTAAAGTAATTTTTAAATTTTTTAAATTCGCAGAGTTTTATTTTAACAGCTCTCGATTCGTACTTGATAAAACTAGATGAGATCTCACAACTTCGTGCAAACGTATCTACTCTACATCTGACAAAATCAAATGAACCCATTTGGAGTGATTTCGGTATAAACACTGCAGAAATACCAGTTACGGTAAAATGTATTTACTTACTAATGTTTTTAATCTTTTGGGCATCTATCTATACTATTATAATAAAGCGTAAACACACACTTCTTTGTTGCCTAAGATGTCAGCAATTACAGCATCTTTTGAATAATTCTTTTTTTCATAAAATGCCCTACACTTACGTCACGCTTTAGGCTATATGTTTTCACGCCATTAAACTTAGGGAGTAAATATTTTGGATAAAAGCCCTAATGTGGGAAAGAGACCATAAGTTGCTGCCAACATTAAGGAAGCAAAATAGCCATGCTTTGTCATCATGTCATGTCATTTTGACATTAGCTATTGATAATTTGACAAATGTACACAATAAAATAGAGTTTTTATAATCCCATGCGGATGAAACCGCAGAGAAAGAGCTAGTAATTTATAACATCGTGAAAATATATTTTCAGATAGAGACAGCACTAACAGCAGATGCGTTAAATCATTTTGAAAAGGCAATTCGTATTATGAGACAGGAGAATATGATGGAATACGTTGATCCACCAGAAATATGTTTTGCTGAGAACAAAGCTGCTTACAAAGAAAAAGCTTGGATACATGGTGATGCTTTGAAGGAAGTATTACTTCAGGTAAAAATAACCTATGCGATAATAATAAAGATTGCAATCGTAAAGGTAAAAATATCTTTATTTCTTTGTTTCAGACTACATTCAGAGGTACTACTGGAAATATAACTTTTGATGAGAATGGGAAAAGAACTA
>NW_013525325.1:1580231-1580608 GCF_000836215.1 Papilio polytes | reverse complement strand
TGCGGTTACAGACAGATCAAAAGCTATAACTTCGGATTCTGTTGTTAGGGTATGTACAGTTAATTTAACGCTTATCGTTACAACTATAATACTAGTATAAACTCCTTACATTCATCTAAATAAATAACCACCCTTCACGTGCCTACACAAACACACACTCAAGCACACGAACACGCCTACACCTACATAACTAACTGCATAAATAAAATGTAAACTTCCAATTTTTATTACATGTTCATTATGAAATAATGGCCAAGTACTGTTTTTATTTTGTTTCTGTGAATTTTGTGATAATAAACGAAGTAAGGGAAGTCATCGGCTCCTTTAATAGAGGAAAACAATCTAGTAAAGGAGCCAAAGATTTATAATTAAACGAA
>NW_013525325.1:1569685-1579241 GCF_000836215.1 Papilio polytes | reverse complement strand
TCTTAGGCATCAAAGAAGTGTGTGTTTACGCTTTATTATAATGTTGAGAATTAAAACGATTTATTCCAGGTTAGTTATCTTTTTATTCATCCCCCAGACTTAACAACAACACGTTCCCATGGTAACCGCTTACATTTTTATATCCAAAGAGTATCAAAATTATTAAACATGTCACAAATTAAAAAGCTAATTATCAAGGAACATTTACAGTATATTTACACGTAACACTAATATAGAATAGATTAAAAAAATCGAACAGTTATATTGAGAAACTCTGTTCCAGAATGCGGAAATGGCGATCAGTGATATTACAATAACATCGGAACGCAGCGCAGTTGTAGAGTTCTCGATGCCGTTTATGTCATTGGGCATTAGTATGCTGGTCAGAGAACGCGATCCCCAGGAACCCGATATGTTTTCTTTCATCAAGCCTTTGGCTCTGGATGTCTGGTTATATTTGGCCACTGCCTACATAATTGTATCGTTCGTTCTACTAATTTGTGCTAGGTAAGTTAAATCTTCCTTCTGCATGTATTTGGCTGTCTATACTCAAGAAATTTTAATACAATGATCTAAGTTGTACAAAGAACAAAGATATGATGTGTAAGGGAGTCTATGGTATTTTTTTAAAGTTTAGATTCAATGGCTTAAATTTTATGTTTAATCTCGAAGGTGTCTGAAGTAAACGTGTACTCCGTTCCTCGTGCTGAATTATTTCCTTAAAATCAATACTGGTAGGAAATGTTAGAAAATGGATGAAAAAGTGGGGGTAGTTTTATAAAAACACTTGCAAGGAGTGGCAGAGCTCTCAGTTTGGCAGCCCGTCAGTCGCTCAGAAGCGCAGTAGCTCAGTACATTTCTAGTCGTCAGCACTGAACGTTCGATATCTTTACATTGTTACCTTACTTGAGTTTATTTGTTTTAAAGTAATTAACAAATACTGTCAAATTGTAAAAATGGCATTGAAATCGAAACATCTAAAAATACTATTTAGTAATTATCTTTAAAGGTATTTTTGCAATGTCTTACTTTTAGAATGAGTCAAGGTGACTGGGTTAATCCTCACCCTTGTAACCAACATCCTGAAAATCTACAAAACATTTGGAGCCTATACAACTGTATGTGGCTCACAGTCGGCTCTATAATGACACAAGGTTGCGATATATTGCCAAGGTAAGAGTAGCTTCAAATAATATTGTATCTTCAGTGACGAGTATACTTCACTTAGCATATGTTCTTAATTTTTCGGCAGTGTTTTGTTATGCGTTGACAGGATTTGCGAGTCTTTTTATATTAACTGTTTATAGTGTTTTTATCATTCTAGAGCGGCAGGGTCACGTTGGGTGACAGGAATGTGGTGGTTTTTCGCCCTCATTGTGACTGCATCATACACAGCTAATATGTCAACATTTTTGAGTAACAGTCGACGTGATAACGATATAAAAGATATCAAAGAACTTTCAGAACAAAATGAAGTATCGTACGGCGTTCTTATTAATGGTTCTACATACAACTTTTTTGAGGTAAGCATAAATTTAAAAGTATACATCGTCAAATTTTAATCATTATGTCATTACCTTCTAACTGCCACTGCTTTGATTTAATTTGAAGACCCTGAAATAATTAGTGAGGCAGTAATTAAATTGTACACCATCAAAACAGCTCACTATACGTCCCCACCAAGGGGCTCGGACCCTACCATAAGTAAGGGTATAGGGTCACTAGGGCATAGTCAACCACGCTGCACTGAGGGTTGGTTGAATTCACACATATCTTTTCTACGCTGCTATGTGCACGATGTTTTCCTTCACCATAGAACACGATTTGTACATAGGAGATGATAAAATTAGTGGTATGAAAATGATGTATTATTTGTGATTTGTTTCTTTTAATCAGAACTCAAACGATTCGGTGTATCAGAAAATATGGACTGTTATGAAATCCGCTAAGCCAACGGTTTTTACCAACAACAATGACGAAGGCAGAGATAGAGTGGTTAGAAGTAAAGGAAATTACGTCTTCTTTATGGAATCAACTGCTATTGAATATTACATGCAAAGAAATTGCGATTTGAAAATGGTCGGTTCTAAGCTAGATTCTAAGGATTATGGAATCGTATTGCATAAAAGTGAGTACCGATTTATGTTTTTTTTACTTAAACACAGTTTTAGCTTTTAATCCATAAATGCATGGCTATTTTCACAATTATGAATAATTACGTCTGTAACAAGAGCAGATTTTAGTTTTATAAAGCACCGTGTTTTTTACATTTAATTTGGATGCGCCTGTCCAATTATATTTCAGATTCTCCTTACAAGAGGCTTGTAGATAATGCTATTTTAGCATTGCAAGAGACAGGAGATTTACTTACCACGAAAAAGAAATGGTGGGAAAGTGATGTTAAAGAAGGAAATTGCGAGGTAATGTGCAACTTGCATTATGTTTATAATTATTAACCTTGCGGTTTTCGCGGAACGTTCTGCTTCGTTGCCGCATTGTAGAACGGTCTGTCCTCGGCGGGATATCCCCACCAATACAAATTAGGGTCTATCAAGAAGCGAGCCTATATTACATCAAAGGCCGTCAACGCATCTGTAGTTCCTCTGGTGTTGGGGATGTCTATAGGCGTCGTTGACCACCTTGGTGTTCACGCCGTTTGCCCCCTTTTATTATAAAAATGTGAATTTTAGCATTACATTGGTATTGATTATATTTTTTTTTCATCAGAAATCTACAAACGAGGCAGAAGACAACGGTTCATTGCAAATGAAGAATACCAGTGGAATATTTTTAGTGTTGGGTTTTGGAGGAATATTAGGTTTCTTCGTTGCGATTATTAATTTCCTTTTACACGCGCGACAAATTTCTGTTAAAGAAAAGGTAAGGTTCATTTTTATAATTTCGAATTTACTATTGTATTTAAATTCGAATAAAGGCTACTAGCGTAGAATGAATGTTAACGTAATGGAATAAAATTAATATCATTAGATTATGTACTAAAAATCGAAAGTAGAAGACATCTATTAGACTAATTTACCCCATAGCTTGCTCGTAGTTTTTTGAATATTCTAATCGTCGCTTGTTCACGCTGTTTTTAGTCGAAAGTAGTTTTAGGCAAAGCCATTTTTTTCCAAATTTAATTTAAGTAGATATAAGTTAGCAAGCATTGGTATATTATGCTATTTGTTGTGGGTGTTTAAAGTGGTTTTTGGTTGCAGGTGACCTTTAAGGAGGCTCTGCTGAGCGAGTGGCGCGCGTCACTGGACCCGCGTGTGCTGCACAAGCCCGCAGCGCCGCCGCGCTCCGCGCCGCCCTCGGCCTCGCCCACCCCGCGCCGCGAGCGCTCGCAGTCCCGAGCCGTCTCCGTGCTCAGAGCTGCCACCTCTTTCATCAATTTTGATGAAATATATTAATTATACCCGAAAAAGTGATTTAACGAGGTAATTGATTATCTGCTTATATTAGGATTTCTCTAAAGCAGAACACAAATCGATTAAGAATTTCTTTATTAGTAAAAGTCGCCTGGCATTTTTGGAAAAAGAGAGCAAATAAAAAATAATGGAACAAGAAAGGAATTTTATTAACAAACATGTCAGTTTTAACGTAATTGTAATGTACATTGTGCAATATAAGCAAATAACATGCTAAGTGAGCGCATTTGAGTTCACATTAAGTTTGAATTATTTAAAAACATCGAGGTGGAAGAGATCTGCCGCTGAGCGTAGTACCGAGGACGCCCTCGATGCTATAGACCCCGAAGCGGAAGACGATGGTCTCGAATGAACAACGGGCTTCTCGGTCTCCCAGAAACTTAGAGCGAAAGCTAATTCTGCCCAAAACGCATCCGTTTGCGACATCTGGAAATAATATTTCTTAATTAACTCTTTTACATTCTTACATGGTTTTACATTTTAAGGTTGTTTCAAATAAATACATATTCTTTATGGAATGTTGTATGAAATTTATCATTGCATTGTTTTTCATGTAACTTCCATTCACGTTGTCCTGTCACACTTGTCGTACATCTTCCTACATGCATGGATATCATAGTAATTACCTTTTGCTCAATAGCCACTTCTCTGACGTGCCACAGAAACTCAAAACCCCCCATAGCCGCTGCCATACCGCAGCCTATGCCGAGTACCACGAACACGCCGCCTACATTGTCGACGCCCAATTCCTCTGCACTTGCACCCTCTTCTCCTGCCTCCTCTGACTACAGAGTACAAAAATCATTAAAAAAAAAACAAAAACAAAGTAAAAACAGTCTGACGCGATGTAGCCAGTTATGAAAAATTAATAGGTTAAAAAAGAGTAAATTGAACACTACCATATTTTATGTCTAGTCCAGAATCGACCTTTAAATATATTTTTAGAAAATCAGTTTGATACACTCGGATAGCGCATATTTTGTTAGATAATAAATAGTACATAATAAATCAACGTGTATTTAAACTAAGTATAGTTTTTAACAAAAGTAAAAGCTTACAACACAGGCTAGTTCCTTGGGGACTTTCCACCAACGATTTTTAAATTCAACTAATTTTCCACTTTCAGCTAATTTTAGTACTGCATTATCAACGGCTGTGCGGTATGATGAGTCTAAAACATATAGACAAAGATATAAAAAGGGATAACGTGATCTTTGTTAAGTGTCTCTGCATTGGAAACGGTTACGTTTCTTTACGTACCAAATGGCATAGCTATGCCGTATCCTTTAGAGTCCAATGTGCTACCGATTTGCATTAGATTACAGTTCCGTTCTAACTCGTATTCAATAGCAGTTGATTCCATTAGGAAGGCATATTTCTTTTTCATTTTTATTACTCTGTCTACGCCTTCCTCGTTATTTTTAACAAATACTGATGGTCGTGTCGATTCCATTGTTCCCCACATCTTTTGAAACGTTGACACATTTGAACGCTAAAACGGTACATTTTTTTTAATTCGTAATTTCAAATTATTTTATTGTCCATTTGTGTTCATCAGCCTGAATCTAAATTAACACAATAACACGAATCCTAAAAATTTAGTATAACGTATTTTACCTTGAAGAATGAATAAGTAGATCCACCTTGTACCGTACCATATTTAATTTTAGTTTGCATCGCTAAATCTTCAGCACTTTTTATTGAATCGTCCATAGCTGCATTGGTGAGGAAGGCAGCTAAGTTTGCAGTGTACGAGGAGCACATAATCAATGCAAAAAACCACCACATTCCGCACACCCATCTCGTTGAATATCCTCTAAGAAATGTAACTACATTAAATACGAGAAATGTTAAAGTAAGGGGAAGGAAGGTTAAAAAGTATTTGAGAATATTGTCTTATTAATGTTAGATGGTTGTTGGAATCAGGAGGTATCATTATGCAAATGTATAGTGTCATAACTTCTTACTTTGGTAGGATATCAGAACCTTGCGTCATAATTGAACCTACAGTCAACCAACAAGAGTTTTTGATGTGCCAAATATTTTCCAATTCTTCTGGAGATTTATCACATGGATGAGGATTCTCCCAGTCTTTTGGTGCTAACCTGCAAAAACATACCAGTTCAAATTTTCTATAATTTTAAAATGTATTAAATGTTTTGAAAGTAATTTTATTACTTTAGATTTTATTACCTAGCTAGTACGTGAAGTAGTAGAGAAACCATTAAATAAGCCGCTGCCATATAAATCCAGACATCTACTGAAAATGGCTTAAGGAAGGAAAATAATTCGGGAGGAGGAGGTGTCGGTTTTGAATACAGAATACTAATACCCAAAGTCATAAAAGGCGTTGTAAAGTCAACCGACGATCGTCGCTCATAAGTTATAGTTAGATCACAAATAGCTAAATCCGCTTTCTGTAATAAAATAATCAAATTATTATTTTGTATTTTATTGTCGCCCGCAAACTTCGTTAGCGCAATTTGGACCACCTGTTACGAAATTTTGACAGCGCGGTATTAAAAAAAAAGGAGCCTATAATATGCCTAACCATGTCAACAACCCTTGAGAAAGTCACGTCTAAATCGGCCCAGCCGTTTTGGAGATTATTCGGAACAAACGCGGTTTGCGGACAGAAAAGACAGACAGACAGATGATTTTTTTTAATGCGATTTTCGTTATCAGCAACGTTACATGATCTTTCTGAAATCTGGAATTTTTCTTTTCATATAACAAACAGACACTCTAATTTTATTACATGTATAGATATAAATTCAAGTAAATTAAACAAACCCGTTCCAGTAGATATCCTATAAGACCGTCCCAAGTTTTAGTTTCTTTGTTGTATGAACCGTAACGATTACCCGGTACTATTATTATCTCGTAATTGAGATGTAGTGTTTCGGATAAAATTTCATGTATTAAATCTTTCGAATATCCTTCGTATCTGTCATTTCCAGTTAGTTCCTCGCCGTCTTTGGGGGTCTTTTCAACCAAGTATGGCGCTCCAATTCGTGACACTACTCTAAATGTTTTGTTTTGCCATTTCTCAGCTAATAAATCTGAAAATTCTACCGCTGTTCTAGCATATTTATAGCCAGTGATAGAATTCCATTTCGCTATGCTGTTAAAACCACTATTAGATAGTTCCATTATTTCAACGTTGAAATAAGTCCTTTCGCCTGTTGTATTGTCCAGTACCATTTTATCTGTCATACCAAATGTTGGATTCTGAAATATAAAACAGATGACTTGATTACAAAACAAAATCAACTTAGTGAGATCAAAGGTATTTTGTTGTCTTTTCCTTTGAATAATTTCCTCTGGTAACCATAAGATGTGCAGTATCTTGGTGATTTACTTGTTTTAGGTTGTTTATGTTATCCATTGTAGTCTATGTTCACCGATTTCTACAAACATTGTTTTATATTACGTTAAATTTACCATAAGCAAGTCCAAAAAATCTTCGCCAACTTCCCATTTACTTTCAGAATCACATTTAAGTTCTTGTGGTTCTATAGTAAATCCCTCTGGTGCAGTTTTAAACGCATCTGTTATTAATGTTGCCGCATCACTAGCTAGTGCAGCTTCTACCTTTAAATTTAAAAATAGAATAGATAAAAAAAAAATTCTTATAACATTAAATTCTTTAACATCAAAAATAATTGTATTTACTGAAATGCTTTGTACGTACTGTTATTTCTTGGGTTGTTTTGGGTATTTCGACATCAGACGCACCCCTTGTCTTCCAGTCTGCTAAATATGATAGTGTTCTTGAATCAGAATGATCCACAATTCTCATTGAGGTAACGTTCGATAGACCATATCGAAGTTCTTCTAAATCTAATGTATGAGCATCGAGTGACATGAGGACATAACTCTGGAAAAGACGAATTAAAATGTATTCGAATTTTAAAAAGGAGTTATAACTTAATGTCGTTGTTAAATACTTGGCTTTAAGTGCACATACCATGTAGTCTTCGAAAAATTTAACTTCATTAGCTTGTCGTAAATATTCAAGGATCCTGTTTGCTGGACAATCGATGATAACTCGTGTAACACCCGTTGTCTTCACTGCTTTGAACAGAGGTCGATTGTCACCGCCGGCTGCTAGTCTACGCACAAACCATTTGTGACCTGGCTCCGCGTGTTTCAATATCTCTTGCAGTCTTATTAGCCCTATAAATGTAACAAATACATGAGTAATTAGGGAAGTATATGGTATGTGGTCAAAATTCGAGATTTGAATCGAATACATGCCATATTCTTAGCTTCGTCAACGATTGAGAAGTTGAAACGATAAATTTCTAGTTCATTTAGAATGATTGGATTTATCTTACCCTGATCATCATCGTAAAATAGTGTATAGCTGTTCCAGTTACTATCCTTAATGTGTGAGGCGACAGCTTTAGAAAGGGAGACTGCCTCAGGATACAAATTAATTCCAGGTGGTGTAGGTCTTTTTATCCCTCGGGCGGGGGTAGGTCGCCAAACTGCCTTCAAAGAGTTTTTTTATTTAAATTACCTTATAAAATGTAAATTTAAAACTTCAAATTAGTTTGCAATGTCCTTAAATCGTTAGTAGATGATGTGCGTTTTTATTGTTTCAGTAAAACTTGCAAAAATTAAGTTTAACGCGAAATAGCAAGCCGCTGTAATGGTTGAATTTCTCTATACTTACTTGTATATGGGGAACCCTCGCGGCTCTACACCGTGCTTCAACCACCGCAGCAGAGTTCGCGTCTGTTGGCCCGAATATAGCAACAACGCCGCCGGCTAACAGTTCGCATGCTGGAACAAACCAACATAATTTTCTTCATTGTTGTCTGTTACTTATTTCAAACATCTTCACGTATCAAATAATAAAATAAAAATTGTCAACTATTTGTAAATTTGTAGTAAATCAATCAACGGAACAAAGGATATTACCGGCTTTAGAGGCAGCAAAGCTATCCCCCTCAGAAACATGTATGACTTTCATTGTGAAGTGATAACGTTTGCTTTCGACTGACGCTCGTGTCAGAGACGACGCGAACGCTACTTCTGCCAATGTATTTGGTGGTAAGATAACTCCTGCAATACAAGTAGATTCCTTATTATGAAAAGAAAAGTTTAGTTGCGTGTTTCGGATAATAACAAAAAGTATCAAATCCATTCATAATAATAATTGTTGCAATTCGTTATTTGAATGGAACAAGTTACAAAGTACGTAAGCCAAAGTACTTACCAATGGGAATAGTTGTTTTCAAAGTTTCGAATTTCCTAAACGCGTTTATTTTGGGCCCAATCGTAAGGTAAAAAAGACATAATTTGACTACATCTGTAAATTGTAACAAACTAAAATGCAATTAGACGTAAAAGAAGAAATTAAAACTATAATAACGCAACATACATACATACCTTGACAGCGAACCATTTTTATAACTTTCAAGAAACTTACGAAGACGTTGTTAAGGTTTGCAATGCGTCTTATTAAAACTTTTTATGTTGCATTTTGTTTAGTTTCTTTTACAAACTAATCTTCGAAATCAGGAGCGAGAGACTGGGTCACGCAAGCCGATCGATGCCAGCGCCCCCAACTGATTACCGGCCAGAATCGTTCCAAGCGTTTGACGTACGCATCACAAGAACACAGCCAAATAAATTGCACTGCATCTTATAAATAAACGACCGAACTGAATTAGTATTCAAAATAGAACGTCATCTAATTTTATATTTAGAAAATTGTAATATTGTATACCAAACCGAAAAGACACAAAATTGACCTATTGAAATTCTTAAGTAGTCGATTAACACTTAAATAGACAAGGCTGTTTATATTAAATCCTTTTAATTTTGCATTTATTTGTTAGTGCCATTGTACCCGTCTTTTAAATAATCGTTGATCAATTGATTTTTGATATTTTTGATTAATTAATTTAATCACACGATTACAGAGGAAAACAGAAAACAAATGGTATTTTTAAATAAATTTCTAGAGACCTGGTATTATTTTTGACCTGGTTTGAGACCTGGTTTTATAGAGACATAATCAGGTCTTTAAGTCTGTTAGAGAACAGGTGATACGAAATGCCACGGTCACTGCACTTGGCAGTATTCCAGCTGGTAATTCTAACTGGAGACAC
>NW_013525325.1:1555067-1569650 GCF_000836215.1 Papilio polytes | reverse complement strand
TTTTGTTTATCATCACAAATATTATTAACTTGAATACAATACTATTATATTTATCAAAATTAATTTTATTAAAATACAATGAAGAGGGAATACGAGGAATAAAGGAAACAATGGAATGGAAGGACCATTTGACTGTCGCTTCTAATTTTTCTTGTACTTAGATGTAAGCAATTTCATGAAAATTTATTGTAAACATTAAAATATATTACTCTTAAAAGGATTACAAATAAAAATTAAGAGCGAATTTTTCTCACTTTTTCGATCTTTAGATTTCAAATAAACCGTATACATGAACGTTTTCATATCCAATTTTCCTCAGATTTCTATTTCACGCGGCAAAAATACGTCGCCTATTTTCAATAGATATTTACATATCAAAGTAAAAATATCCTTTGTGAGAATATACAACAATTTTATCGCAATTTATAATATATCGACCTTTCATATCGAGTAGAATAAATTGCTAAAATACTCAAATGTGAAATAATGTTAGATAATAAATAGTAAGGAAAAAAATCAATTTAACACCTCAATCTTCATTACATTCAAACCATTTTAGAAACATGGCACACAATAAATGTGTACAATTTTAATAAAACTGATCCTTTTTCATAGTTAATTCTAATTATCCGCATAAAAGGTGAAGTATATTTAGGATGTTGCTGTAGATATACAATGTTACATATTAAAAAAGCAATAAAAAGTAAGACTGCTGATATATTGAGGTTATTTATAGCGGTGTTAGTGGAATTGTCGCTATTACGGCTTACGGTACATTAACTCGTAGGTAGAAGTATTAAATATTTTGCAATGAAGTCGTCTATTGTGATAAAATATTTTAGAAATTATGTAACCCATACATACGTAATTATCCCTATACGTAAAATCGGAAATATACGTTGTTCCACTTACAATTGCAGAATTTACTATTTTTATGTACAATTCCATCAACTACTATATGCTTTTTTATATCATTAGGTGGCAAATGAGCAAGCTGCCACCTGAATCCGCCAAATGGCGAAAACGCCAGAATCCAATTTCAATCACTTGTTTAACCATTATTTAACCATCCTCTTCCACATATTGATATACTGTTATTATTTCTTGTGTCTTTTTCTTTTATCTCCTTGCATATATATGTTCATGTTGCGACAATAATATTCTTCCTTATTTCGCTGCGAGTGGTTGAAATATCAGAATTTCTCAAATATTCTCTTGCTCAAAGTTATCCATTCTCAGCACACCATCATCCATCTTTACATAGCTGGACACGTAATTTCCTTTCCAAAACTTTCGTAGTTTAGTGGGTGACAGTTTTCTCACGAATAGGTAATAAAAAGATTGTATATATTCATATTTTAGCTAAAAGTTACGTAAATACAGTACTGTTGAAAGTAAAATTCAAAGGCCGACAGCTGTACGCGCTCTCTAATTGCGCTTTTTCTCTTCGTTTTATTAGCAAAAAACTCGTTTTACAAATGTAGCGGCCGCTCGTATTTTCTTTGGATAATTACTTTCAGTGGGATTAAAACAGAGCAATCCAAAGTGAGCTACTGATTCATTGTTATTACTTGTAAATCCTTCTATTTTATATTATTAACACCACGTAATATTAAGATAAAATAGTAGTCTATAAACTGCGACCAGACAGACAGAAAAAAAATTTAATGCGATTTTCGTTATCAGCAATTTCACTACAATTTTATTACATGTATAGATTGAAAACATAGAAGATAATGTAATCATTACTTTTATTTGCTTGTTGTCTTAGTTTAATATTTAGTTTATTTACTAATAAAGCCTTATTAAAGTGTTACTGAAGCAAGACCTCTGGTTTCTCTTCCTAAACATTTGTCAGGTCTTATTCTAAGTTGTATCCTCAGTAAATATTGTCTCAGAATATTGAATTGTTGAAAGATATTGTTTTAGTCGGATAGCGTTTACCTCGGCAGATTCATATGTCTAAAGTTAGGTAAGGTTTTCATGGACAGTGGTCACATAGATCCATTTCCCCTAGAACGACTAGCCGTGGGTCTATTGCTCTGTGCCACCTCCACACGGTGACTGGCGTAGACAAATATTACTAACTGTTAACAGAGTTATAATAATAATAGTTGATTGATTTTCGTTTCCTATATTTGTTTTCATTGCAGTTGTTATTTTCTCATAACACACTCGCTTTCGCCCTCGACTCCCTCTGCGTGATGTTAAAAAAGTAGTCTATGTGTTCTTCCAGGCTCTCTCTTCTCTACATCTTTTCTAAATTGGATCAAGATCCGTTCAGCTGTTTAGGCTACAAACTCTAAAAAAATATCCATCCATCCATTTAAAATATTAGTAAGATATATACTTTACAATATCATTGACATCTATATGTTTTATAAACACAAAATTAACTGTTACTAGCTGTTCCCATGCGGCTTCATCCGCATGAAATTATGAAAATTGATTTTATTTTTTACATATGAAAATATATTGCCTAAAGCATGCAGTAAGTGTAGGGCTTTTTATTAAAAAAATAATTATTCAAAAATATGCTGTAATTGCTGACATCTTAGGCAACAAAGAGGTGTGTGTTTACGCTTTATTATAATAGTAGAGATTTTATTTTAATCTGCAGCCTCGTACGATGCAGATATGTACTGCGAAATGTATTTCCCTTTGGAACTAATTAGAGGCATTCATTAAGCTTGCGATGTAAACGAACTTCAACCTCGGTCGAAGATACAGAAAATTTTAGTTTTAATTTTTATCTTGCATCACTGGTTGGTAATTTGAAGCTAAATAATTAAAAAAAAAATTTACGCGTATTAATGTTACCAATAATAAAACAGAGATAAATTAGTTTTAAAATATCACAGTTCATGTTTGATTGTTTTATTACTTTTGCTATAATATTAAGCAGCTTTACGAATTCGTTGAAGCTTGAATAAGAAAAGCATTTTTATTCAAATTTGACAAACTTGCCTTTCTCTCGGTAGGGTAAAAACATAAAGATAATTTTCTTATTACTTAAATGAATTAATATGTATTTATTGTCACAAAAAAAAATATATAAAAGGATTTATTCTAAAGAAAACAAACAATCGTGGCAAAAAGTAGCCAGCTCAGCGTAAGCGTGAGGGACTAAGACGTTCCTGCGCTGATTTTCAGCTGGCTCCTTCGTATTCAAGTAACATATACCTCAATTATTAGAGTAACTTTAAATTATTCTTCTGCAATGAACTTGTTAAAGTCGTCAATATATTTGCTCTCTGGATCATATTTGTCGAGGAGTTGTACCCAAGACTTGGGATGACGTTTCATCACCGCTCCTATAACTTGTTTGATTATCTCCTTTTGTTTGTTTGTACATTTTCCACAGGAAGTTCGTAAAACTTCAGGGATATCATCTGAAATTTTTAAGATTTCAATGTTTTCAAACGGTAAATCCGTTCCTTGTATGAAAAGGGTGAAATGAGTAAAATAAGGCCTCTGTTACGGACACACATCAAAACAAACTCAGAGTTACTTCCACTTTACGCATGTTTTTTGTGGTCGTAGTATTGCATCGTGCGAACCCATTCGAAGATGTTACACCGGACTCTAACACTATTAAATTGAATTTGATCCGATTGGATTAAAAAAATCCTTGTCAAAGGATAACTTACGTTTAAATTCTTTGGCGTCAGGTGTACAAGGTCCTTTATCTAAGAAACATTTTGTGTAACTAATTAGTATTCTATCATTATCTAATAAAAGTCCAACATCAAAATCATAGTACCGCGGATTGTTAAAATCACCTTCCACTAATATTATACTCGTAATAACAGACAATGTTGCAATACCAAGCGTCATACTAAAATTTTCAAATGCTCAATTAAAAATAATAAATATATTATTATTAAAATTTTATAATTTCACTAAGCTATAAATCTCACTTTTCGTCTTAACTGAAAATAAATATGATATCTTTAAATTCCGACTACAAAATTATTATTACAGCACAGTAAGCTAACTTAGGTTTTTTCTAGTTGGAACTAACAGAAGAATTTCTATGAAGTCTTATATCTGAGACTGTATAATCTTCACTATTATTAGATGAGTCCACAATAAATACGACTATAATTTGTTCATATGCTTCGTTGCTTAACAATTATGTATTGTGTGTAATTTTACAATGCAGTATACAATAATCATTTTCTAGATACAATTAAAAAAATGTGTGTTGATTTATACTAGAAATCTCTTATGAATATAAAAACAAATAAAGCGGACCTTTCAATAAATTGCTTTCAAATGAATTAGGCGACGCCCGACAAAGTTTAACTAGTTTAGAGTAAATCAATACTGACTTGATAACTGATTCAGACATCCAAACAGGATATGACGTTATATACATGTTGAGTATACTAAGCACGTATAGTTTATATTAAAAGTATATAATTTGATTAAAAATAACAATAAAATAAACATTAAATAGTACAATGTACGATATATTTCAGAGATTCAGAGATATTCCTTTACAAAGACGATACATTTTTATAATGCTAAAAATGTACAAAGCTAAAAGGACAGATAAAAGAACCGTACAACTGGAATTTGAATAACAAAACAGATTCTTTTTGTCATATTTGACAATGGTGAAAATATAGAATTTGTGATATCAACAATCTTTAAATAGATATTAAAAGCCATTCTAAAACTTGACCGAATGTACAGGTTAATGATTACAGATTACATAGGGCTTATCATGAATATTCGTGAGAGTATTTTCGTTATCGTTATCCACACCAGAGGTGTACATGAAGTGCCAACACATCTCATACTAATTTTGTCCATGACATTACGCAAGCATTCTAGCTACGTAAATTTTCGTGATAGAACCTTAGTTCGTTACATATTACGCGTACGATATTCTTGCAATTGTTTCCTTCCGAGTACAATTAACATACGCTTACCTTTCGGCTTTTGAAATAGTTAGTCATTAACATTGTTTAACTCGCAAAACAAAACATGGACAAATCTGATTAGTCTTTAAAAGTTACAATAACAATCAATCTCTCCGAGAAGCGTCACTCCGAAATTAACGATAGGGAGCGATTTAATTATAAAATCGTTAATCATTTCACCAAACAATCTATATTCTAATATTCGGTATAAACGTAGCCGTTAATTACATTTGGAGTATAAATTTCTTACTAGTATAATTAGAATATACTGTAAGTTTCCTCAATTAAAAAACTCATACAGAAATGTTTGATATCATATTAATAATATAAATGCGAAAATTTATATGGATGGATCTCTATCTAAATGGCTGAACGGATTTCTATGAAATTTGGTATAAATGTAGAGGATACTCTGGAAGGACACATAGGCTACTCACTTTTGTTTATTTTTCATACCACGCGGATGGAGTCGCGGGCGAAATCTAGTGTCATATAAAATTTTAATCCCGCTTATTTTGTTTGAAACAGAGATAAATACTTACAAAAACTTCGGCTAATTAGTTTAAATACTTCGAGTGGAACTAATGCCTTGAATTACAATTTTAAACAATAAACAATTGTAATTAATGGTTTTCACTTAATAAATACAAATTGATACTCTTCAAGTTAAAGTTTTAATTAAGGTATTAGCAACAGGTGTTACTGAAATTGTTGAAAGCCCTAATTTGATAATTGTCCTTCCCAACTTGTTACTGAAGTACAATGTATCCCTTACAATGTGTAACTTGTAGTTTTATTTTGTTTCATTTGAATATAAGCACGACAGAGTACGTGCCATTTTACTTCTAATAAACTCTTATTTTTTTATTAATTAAAACGTATATGAATTGTATAGATCTTACTTCTAACTACTAATATTATAAATGCGAAAGTTTAGATGGATGGATGTTTGTTAGAGTTTAAAACCTAAACTGCTGAACGGATCACGATGAAATTTGCCATAGTTCTAGAGGATAGTCTGGAAGAACACATAGGCTACTTATTTTTGTTTTTTTAATTCTAC
Organism: Papilio polytes; assembly: GCF_000836215.1. Taxonomy (NCBI): domain Eukaryota; kingdom Metazoa; phylum Arthropoda; class Insecta; order Lepidoptera; family Papilionidae; genus Papilio; species Papilio polytes. The sequence continues at coordinate 1,563,656 of NW_013525325.1, read as the reverse complement.
GCGGACGGAGTCGCGGGCGAAAGCTAGTAATATTATAAATGCAATAGTTTGCATTTATAATAATACTTAGATGGATGAATGGATGTTTGTTAGATTTCGTAGTCTAAACGGCTGAACGGATTTCGATGAAATTCGGCACAGACGTAGAGCTTAGTCTACTTACGTATAGGCTACTTTTTATCCCGAAAAGAGTTACGGTTCCCGTGGGATGCATTATTAGTTTTAAATGTATATTCGATAATTCTGCAACGGTTCAACATATGTTATTGAAATTTGGCACAGATATAAAACAAAGTCTGGAGTACACATAAGATAAGGTTCATCCCCGAAAATGTCCGGTTCCCAAGGGCATGTAGTTTTTTCTAATTTACATAGTTCGTCTGTTTTCTAATACCACCCGGACGGAGTCGCGAGCGACAGCTAGTGATTTTGTAATTGTTTAAGCAGATTAAATTATAGACAAATAGAAAATAGGGATATTGAATGTAGGAACGCTCCATAATTTCTTATTTGTTTTTACATTCTAGCCTTTGCAAGTTATGGCCACGTACGCGCCATTAATCTTGTCTGGCGCGCCTTCTCCTGTCTAAAGGGTATCTCATGAGTTTACACTTCGATTGCTTTAGGCACCATTTAGGTTTTTAAATATATTGTTTATGTATATAAGGGTAAAAAGTTTTCAATATCATTATGTAATTTATATAATTGTAAATGTATACTTAGGGCCTGTCCCACCACTGGGTGATAAAGGCTCAGCTAGCTTAAAAATGATGTCAGATAAGGGAACAAAATCCGATATTTCCATCACATATTTTAAAAGTTGGATTGTTATCAGACAATTTACAATTTGGTGGGTCAGTCCCTCAATATATAATGTGGAACGAATAGTATTTTTGTATATTAACAACAAACTCAAAAACTACTGGGCCGATTTCAAAAATTCTTTTACCATTAGAAAGCGACTTTATCACAGTAACACAGGCTATATTAATGTGGGGTTGTGGCTCGATCAAATAAAAATAAACTCGTTAACTATCGCTGTTTTTAATATTTACACCATTTTACAAAAAAACACATCTTATTACATCGTCGTTCCTCTTTTTTTCTCCGACTCTCAACTTAAAACTAATTTTAAACCAACGTATAAAAGTTTAAAATTCGAAATCAATTAAAAAGAAAACATATTAAAAAGAAACATATCTAACCTCCTTATAACCTCTTATAACCTCCTTATCCTACATTAATATGTTTAATAATTAGGATTTGCATTGGTTTAAATAAAGAAAATAGTAAACAACAGTTTATTTACAAATTGTAACATTCTGTAGCATTAAGAAATAATTTGTGAAACGTTAATTTGTTGTCGCGTCGCGCTGAAATCCTTTATCTTCTGCATTATTCACTGCGTTGCTGAGACAAGCCTTTTAAAATGCAAATTTGTACTACGAAATGCATTTTGCTCAATTTGTATTGTGGAATAGTTAAATGTACCATTTTCAAGTCAAACGAAATTATTAAAATGAGAAAGTTATTCCAAAAAAGGTTAAGTCAATCGAAATTAAAGAAACTTTTTTTTAATTACACAAAAATTGTTCAAGTCACTTATAAAATAATACTAAAGAAATGTGTTTCTAGACCATGGAGAAACAAAAAAATTGTAAAGTATTAACAATAAATTCTACCAATTTTCTTTCATTTAAAGATAAAAAATTCGAGTAACATTATGGTCGGAAATTTAAGAGAAGTATTACTATTAAACAACGACAAATCATGATGTATGTAACGAAATTATTATTAATTTTGTAGGTTACAGGAGAGTTACGTTATTACAATTTCAAGGAAAAATGTTCCCGCCCGGGATCGAACCGGGTTTCTTGTGCATGTGAAGTACTCGAGATATCCATCACACTACGGAAACCACACAAACCACATAAGTATAAATTACATCTTAATGTTGTCAAACGAATGTTGACTTAAAAAGGCAAAAAACCACGACTTTTGATCAACTTTAACACAGCTTTGAAACAAGGCAACATTTCCCCAAATCCGCGTTTCGAATTCGTGTCTGCAATCCAAATCCATCTGCAAATTACGGCGTCGTTACGAGCACAAATTCCGCAATGCAATGTGGTTTAAACGCCATTTTTCGTATTTGCTGTCTATTATTTTCAATGTTTTTGAATCAATTAAAAGTTAAATTGTATGAAAATTTTAAAGTAATAAAAGTTATGTTGAATTCTTAATGAGAAATAGACTGCGGTATATTTTTTAATGAAGCAAAAATATAAAACCGCGTTGTTGAAACACGCAAAGTTATTCTTGTCATAATTTTAATAGTCCGTAACATATTCTAAAATAATTTATTTACATTTTCGCACATATGACTTGCTATTGTCTAGGTTAGAATTTCATTTATGGACATAAAAAATCCAGGGCATGCGTGTAAGGGGGCGGAGAGGGGTGGCAGATGTGTTTGCTCAGCCGACGCCTGTAATGCTGTGTGCCGGATGCTGCGCCACGCACAGACCTACCTGATGCTAGTTTCACGAGGGTAGACCAATTACTTAGAGTAGTATTCAGTAACAGTACTGCTATAGTTTGAATGCACGTACTCTGAGGACAGTACTATTCCGTCTCCGCGTCTGTGATCAAGCGACTACACCACTATTATATCCTATTCTACTGTCAAACTGTTTTGCCCTCTTGTGAAACGGGCATTAATTTGAACTTTAGTGTGAACATTTCAAGCTCTCCGCATTGCGTGTATTTTAGGTTAAATTATGAAAAATAAAAAAAATAAACCCGTTTAACCATTACTACATTTATTCGTGGTAAGAATTGGATTCGTAACACAACTGTTTGCTATATGAATTGTGCAAGTTCCATAAATATGATAGGAAGAAAAACGATTTATTTACAAAGAAAATAATTTAAAAAGTATTAGGTGATACCTTTTGTTTGAAGTAGTAAAAGTACCAAATAGTTTATCTATTGCAGAGTCGCCGCAAACTATTCATAAATGTTTTCTTGCATGTAGAGCAAAAATACAGTGCTGAAGAGAAATGCACCCCATTTTATGAATGAAAAAAATAGATTAATGCTAGAAACATCGGAATATCGAAAATAAAACCTAAGCGTATATAGTACTATGTATTCATACATCTGTTAATTTTACCATTATTATTTAAATGAAATGAAAGAATAATAATCTTGTAAAGTACCTTAAAATACATCGTATTTAATGTATAAATTATGTTTATATTCATTTTCAAAGACCTCCTTTTGTAGACTGAAGGACGTCGAACATAACAGCATTAAATTGTTTAATTTTTCCTATCCGTTTGTAGTTTGAAATAAAGTAATATTACTTAATTCTAGCTGTTCCTGTGCGGCTTCATCTGCATGTATATTATAAAAAACTTTAATGTTTACATTTGTCAAATGATCAATAGCAAATGTCATAGTGACTGTCAATCAACCTTGGCAATCTTGCTTCCTTGATGTTGGCAGCAACTTATGGTCTCTTTCACACATTAGGGTTTTTATTCAAAATATTTACCTCTAAGTTTAACGGCGTGAAAATATATAGCCTAAAGCGTGACGCAAGTGTAGGGCCTCTTATTAAAAAAAGCATTATTCAAAAATATTCTGTTATTACTGACATCTTAGACAACAAAGAAGTGTGTGTTTACGTTTTATTAAATGAAGTATAGATAGATATAGGAAGTATTGATAGATTATATGTTTGAGTAAAATAAAATATTTGGGCACATACGATTTATAGTGTGAAATGTGCAGTCTGGTACTTCTTGGTGGTGCAATTTCCTTGCATGATAACATTTCCTGTTCTGTTAGATCTAACGGCAAAATTGAAATTAAATCACCGTGCATAAACATAAAATGTCATCTGAACACTTTAATTAAAAACGAAATTCAAAGGATAAGGGCAAAATTATAATTGTGTGATGTCATCGAAGACCAACGAGTTGATTGCTGCTTCGTACTTAGGGTAGACTCTGGGATCCTCTATGTGGACGTACATATAGTGTGCTGGTGATGATGATGATGAAATATTTTCTTATTTACTTCTCATTACTTTGATTTTGTCACAGATTATCCACTCAAATAACATCTACTGGCATTTAAAAAAAAAAAGAATGAATAGAAAGTAAAAGCTAATGTCGATGTAAATAAGGAGTACAATAAAAATGGGAAAGAGCTGATTACTACTGTTGTCTATGTAAAAAAATGTAACAATTAAAACTGTGTTAAATTTCAAGTTCATCTGTTCATGAAATTACCTTAAAAAGGGAAATACATTTTACCTCTTATGTTTTGTCTAACTAGTTATTATCTATTGTCAGTATGTTCTAAATACACATAGAAATAACTGGTCGTTCTTAAAAAGTACGTTAGCAAAATTATTATGAAAATGTATGTGGGTCGTACTTTTTTCTTTTCCTTTATGAGTCACATGGGGATTTATAAATGTTATTTATGGTCTTTGAATTAGTAATTTTTGTACTCCTAATATTTCCTACATTATTTTGTCTGTTGCTTATTTACGTGAATTATCATTTTTGTCTTTTCATACAAAGAAAGATACATGAAGCGAAAATTAGCTATGTTAATTATTTGAAATTATATTTTAAAATATATGTAATCATTTAAAATGAATACTGTAACTAAATCGATCCTAGTAATTATTTCCTCATTTTTATTACCGTTTCTTTACAAGTTTTTGTGTAAATAAGGACAAATATTTTTTCTTAAATTGGTTAAATACAATACTAGCGTTAAGTAAATGAATGCAATAGATTATATGCACGTAGCTAGCACAGATTACTTCACCGTAATTCATTTCCCGTCCGCGACTACTTGCTCGTAAATACGAAATATTCTCAATGAAACACAATCTATCAGTTAAAAATTACCATGTATAGTAATTTTTATAGATGTTTAATATCCTGTATAATTTATTTGCAAACAATTGCAAACACAATTTGATTTTTAAATCATCCGTAAATTGGAATTACATTCATTCTATCTCCTAGGTTTTTTTCTAAAATCTCTTCAAAGTTCTTTTTGTGTTTACGAAAATGGCGATTCTATTTTTCTTCTCTATGTTTGAAATCGACATAAAATGCGTGACTATATTCAAATTTTGTATGTTTCATAAATTATTAATGAAAGAGGATTCAAGACAAAGATTACTGAAACGTACGCGATAAAGAATATGTTTTATGGCAATTTTTGATAAACATCTACCGACTTTGTGAATAATATAAACTTGCACCTGCTTATCTTAATATTCAATATTCAAATCAAAGCGAAGACACAAAAGGAAACATATACAGGGATATATTGCAAAGGGATTTCGTTACTTTTTTCTGAGTTTTTAGTACATTGTTTCGTATATTTCTGTTGTAAAAAGATTGACAGGGTTTGTATTCACAGTGTACTAATATTATAAATGCGAAAAGTTCATTGTATGATTTTTCTCATTTCTCTTCCTCTCTCTCTCTCTCTCTTTCTCTCTCTCTCTCTCTGAAATTTGGCTTTTGGAAAGATTTGAAGATGTAGAACATAGTCTGAAATAACATGTAAGCTATTTACTTAGTTCTTTTTAATTCTGCGCAGCCGATATTTTTGGCAAAACATATGTGGTTTTGTGATAAAACTAGCTTTCGCCCGCAGCTTCGTCTGCGTGGAACTAAAAAAAGAAAAGTGAGTAGTCTATGTGTTGTTCCAGGATATCCCCTACGTCTATGCCAAATTTCATCGAGATCCGTTCACCCGTTTAGACTACAAACTCTAACAAATATCCATCCATCTTAACTTTCCCATTTATAATATTAGTAAGTATTAGTAACTATGTTTTCTGCTACAACTAAGTTCAACTATCACTACTACTAGGTGTTTAAGCAAAGGTATTGCCATATCTTGTTTTCTAACACATAAAGTAATTAATTGTTGATGATTTCCAAAAGTTAACAATATATCATCAAAAAGCACACACATGGTTTATTCAAAGATTATTAAGTTAGTAAATTGTCTTTCGTTTTGAATGAAAAATTAGCGTAACTTGGTAAAACGTTTACCTTGTTCAATCTTAAGTAACATAAAAGGTTTTCATGTCCTTAAGTGGAAGCTCACGTGGAAGCGATCTATCTTGAACGAGTCACGTGTCGGAAAATGTCTTGGCGATAACTTATAAAGGGTAACCTTTTGAATCCGTCGTTTATCAAAGAAAAAATAATCAATATTTTTCATACGCTAATTTCCATAATAAAATAATCTATTTAATTAAATAAAATTGAATGTGAGTCCTTTATGTGTCGCGAAGAAGACATTGAAGTCTTGGTACGTTGTTTCAAGGGCTTCATAAATATTGTATCATTATTTTATTTCTTACTAATATTGTAAACACGCAATTAGATGGATGTTTGTTAGAATTTGTAGCCTAAAGTGATGAAAGGATCTCGATTAAATTTGGCATAGATGTAGAGGATATACGGAATATAACACATAGGCTACTTACTTTTAATTCCACGGGGACTAATTCGGTGGCGAAAGCTAAGAAAAATTTAAAACATATATAAGTTTGAAACTTTTTATTTATTTTGACATTAATCTGATAGTTTAAACTATTTTAACTACTGATATCACGTACCTTAAATAAATCTTACAAATAACATTTGTGTATACTGTTTATATACATATGTGGAATTATTGTATGGGATTTTATAACAGTCGGAATACTAGTTACCTGTTGTTACGTTGTTCTCATTACGTAGTCGTCACGTCGCAGTGTTGTGAATGTTTGCGGATGCGAACAAAGTTTGCGGAACCAGCGGAGTTTGACAATTTAAATAGAACGCTTATCCTGTTACAATTTTAGAAACGGGGTGAGGAAATTGGTAAAGTTTTAATTCATATTCTGTATTACTTTAACATTTTTATTATCTTACGGTTATTGAATACATAAGTCTGTTTAAAAAGAGATAAAACGATATGATTGATTATATCCGTAGTGTTTTAAAGCAAAGAATAAATTAATTTGTTTTAGAAATTTTTTGACCGACTTCCCAAAAGAAGGAGGTACTCAATTCGTCTGTATGTTTTTTTATTTTTTTTATGTGTGTTACAGCATAACTCCGCCGCTAGTGGACCGATTTTTCTTCATCGGTATAGTAAACTTTTAGTAAGAATTCATTCAATAAATTACCCGAAGACATGAATTTAAATAATAACTTTAATATTATTCTCCACGATTTCACATCAGATTATATTCTTATTTTTTATCTTTGTTCTGGTTACCTCATTATTTAATCACAAGGGGAATAGTAAAAAGGAGTTAATAGTTCTTTATTTAAATGCAAAGCGAGCGAAATGAACACTGTTCTAATTAGTTCAAAGTGGCCACAACTCTTTATGAATTTTTCGCGTGGCTGAATCCTTGGAAACTCAATTTAATTTGAAACTAGGATAAAGATGAGTAAGTCGAAATAAAGAAGTATGAAAATTTAAAACTGTTTCCAATTAAAAAACTATAAAATATAAATATGGGTAGACAAAAATTCAAAATAGCTGATATTTTTTAAATCTAAAAAAAGTGTTGGCACAAAACATTAGAATGATTTTACGAAGATTTAGTTTTTTTTTATTTTTTTATTCCATCCATCCATCTAAACTTTCGCTTACTACTTTAGATTGAATTTAAAAATATAAGGAGATAAACGAGATTATCTACAACGCAAAAATAAACTAGTTTAAACCCAAAACTAGAGATATTTATTTATATCTCACGTTATGTTAAAACTTGTGCAATACATTAAACATACCAAATTAACCCTACAGTTGCAAACGTCGCGTTGAGAATTGTGTAGTAGAAGAAAATACAACGTAGGAAATAAATTATTCTCAAAGACTAGTGAATGTGTAACGCTCGAGTTAGTCAAATTACTTCAACTGCTGTTTTGTTGCATTTCGCAACAAGTTTTAACAAGAGCTGTTAATAACTACACTTAACGCAAGTTTGCAAAGACAGAAATTTAGATGCGAAGTTTTTATTACAACTTTGAAATATTAAGGATAAAGTTTTTTTTTTCGATTGAACTCTGAGTATTTTTTTATCAAGGTGGCAACGAGCATGCGGCAACTTAAATGGCAAAATGAACAAAATAGCGAACTATCGATTGGTCTGAAATTAAATAACAAAAATTAGCGAGTGATATTTGTAGCGTACAAGAACGGTAAAGATCTCGACGAAATTCGGCACAGATGTAATATAGTCAGGAAGGACACATAGGGTACTTATTTTAATTTCCCGCTAACAAGTCGAGGGCGAAGCTTGATTATCTATGTATTCCATTTCTAGAAGGACTCAATTATAGTGCAGTATTGATTGTTATACATAGATTATTAACCTTCCATACACTATATGTAACTTTTTAAAATTAAAATACAGATTTGACGTGGAATTCGTGAAAATACATTGTAATATACCGCTAGTTCTAAAATATTTCATCTCTGGATACTCGCAATAAAATCACTTTTATATTTCATCATAAAATCTGGTTTGTTTTA
>NW_013525325.1:1504503-1553397 GCF_000836215.1 Papilio polytes | reverse complement strand
AAACTCTAACAAACATCCATCCATCCATCTAAACTTTCGCATTTACAATATTAGTAAGAAGTAAGATTTGAGTATTTTCTTACTCTTTGATTTTTCATTTGTGCGGCTTAGCTACATAAAAAACAAATCGGGAATGTTGACAAAACGGTTTGAGATTTTTTAAATGTGCGCATACGAAGTCGAAGGAACTAGTTAGTATGTGTGCAGAAATATGCAATTTCGCGTCTGCGTGGGACTTGGAGCAATGTTTCCCAGTATCCCAGTCTTCTTCTTCTTCATTTTTCTTAGTTCCACAGTCGTTTATGGGCCTTGACTTGGTCAAGCAATTTCTTCCTCTTCGGTATATCGGGGCTATTGATTTCCAATGTATTATGCCAACATTCTTTGCGTTACGATTTACGTCGTCTACCCATCTCAACTTTGATCCAGTATCCCAGTATTAATATTTTAATGTCTTGTGTTTTAATTAATTGCAAAGCTATTTATAAATCTAGGTTTGATTTATTTGTTAAACCTTCCTAAGTAGAACCATAGTTAACTAAATCATTTGAATAACGACATGGTATGTTATTGCTTTACGCTACTTTAAAACATCCTTCAATATTGCGTAGACAGCGAGAGATTGATCGATTACAAATTCGTAATAACGTCCTTACAAAATTACAATAAGAACATTTCTTACGTGGGTAGATATTGTGTAGGCGGTAAGAGATCTTGCGAAATTGAATACATCGATATTAAGGGCAAACTAAAAATAGCTCCAAGAAGGTTTGACAAATTATTTACCTAAAAAGGGAGACATTAATGCGATTTGATTTTGATTTACTAGCTGTTCCCGTGCAACATCATCCGCATAAAATTATGAAATTTTATTTTATTGTTTACATGTGTCAAATTATCAATTGCAAATGTCCAAATGACATGACATTACAAACCATCGCAACCTTGCTTCCTTGATGTTGGCAGCAACTTATAGTCTCTTTCCTACATTAGGGTTTTTATCCAAAATATTAACCCCCTAAGTTTAATGGCGTGAAATATATAGCCTAAAGCGTGAGGTAAGTGTAGGGCTTTTTATTAAAAAAAGAGTTATTAGAAAATATGCTGTGATTGCTGACATCTTAGGCAACAAAAAAGTGTGTGTTTACGCTTTATTATATTAGTATAGAAGTATAGAAGTACGATAGTGTAAGTGTACGGTAGATAACAATCACCTATTATTAATTTAATGTTAATAATATTCGTATATTATAGACGCGTATTGTCGCTTATCATCTTCAATACGTGTTTAATATACGAAAGTATGTTTTTCTCAATTTTTTCACGAAAGTATAGATTTAGTCAAAGATTTACTTTTTAATTATTAAATCAAATGTTCACAGAATTAATATGAGACGTATATACAAAAATGTCCATAAGAAATAAAACAGGGTACTCTAAAATCTGTAGCTCCGGTCTGAAAAGCAATTCAGTTAATGCAAGTGGCAAGTGGGTGTCAGACGTCAGTTGACAGGACGAGAGTCTAGTTGCGTTGCCACTCGAGCTTTTCATTTAAATGATATAAAAGCCAAGTATATTTGTAGATTGACGTCAAGAGTCTTGTGGAAATATTCTATAACTAACTTTCACCTGCGACTCCGTCTTCCTGGAATAAAAAAAGTGTGTATCCTATTTATTCTTCCACACTATATCTTCACCAAATTTCATTTAATCCGTTCAGCCGTTTAGGATACAAACTCTAACAAACATTAATCCATTCATCTAAACTTTCGCATTTATAATATTAGTATATTATAAATGTACTGTCTCTGAAATAATGAATCTATGTTTCAGTTACATGTTGCAATATTGTTGCTGATATTTCTGAAACTATTGGTTCTTTGTGAGTTTACCTATTACTTATTTGGTACTTATTTGGTTTTCGCTATCTTGATACCAATAAATGAAATAGAATTAACTGTCATCAAAGAAAAACCTGTAATTTTCAAACACCTATCCATTTATACAGATGATCCATCCTCACCATCTCGATGGCTGGCATTCGACAACCGTGCGGTTTTCGCACACAGCCGCGTTGTGGAACGGTCTGTCATCAAGGATATTTCCAGACCAATACGGCTAAGAGTCCTTCAAGAAGTGAGCCTATCATTTCCTCAAAGGCCGAAAACGGATCTATAGTTCCTTTGGTGTTACGGATGTCCATGGGCGTTGACCACCTCGGTGTTTTCGCTGCTCGTTTGCCCCCCATTTGTTATAAAAAAAATCTGTGATCAGTGCCTACATACTTTCATCGTAACTTATAAAAATTCTTTTTGATGAATTACATGCCGTCAAATTCGTGTTTTTCTACAGAGCAAGATAACTAATACGATGTGTTAAAAATTGACGTTATTAAAGTTTATATTTTAAGAATTTTTCACTCATATTTATTAATAAACCTTTAGGCTAATTAAAATCACCGCAAACAGTTCAAAGTAACCTTGGTGTTGTGAGGGCTGTGGTGCCAGCCGTTAGAGCATTCAGCAAAGAGGAGGTCTGCTTTGAGACTAATTAGGTAAGTGGGGTCGGTTTCGCCAGCTTACATTTAATTAAGAGGTAATATCGAAGAACTAAAAAGATGTTAAATATAGTTCTGTGGATTTTCTCTTTAGTTACTTTATGCCGACATTTCTTTTATAAATAACATTTTTAGTTTAAAAGTATAATTTTTATACTAAAAGAAATATTAGGCTCACGTTCATATGACCTCTTTCGGTATAATTTTATTTATACTTTAAAGTTTGTTTAAAATAAATAAAAAGTGCTGTGTAATTGAATTTAAAATTATTTCACCCTCTAGAGTAATAATTTCACTGAATTAACTTGAAAACTAACACAAGGCTGAAATATATTTTGTAAACGAACTTCGCAAAAACATGTTCCACTGAAATTCAAATAAATTACTTTTAATTTTTTGCAAATTGTGAACTTAGTAGTGTATTTTTATAACGGCAAAGTTAAGTCAACTTATTTAAACATAGCTCTAAGTTTCTGTAGAAGTTTAGTACAAATGTATATTAGGTAAGGTAAGGTAAGGTAAGGTATAAGGTAGGTTTATCTTTAAAATGTCACTCCGCCATTTCGGCGGATTCTGGTGGCCGCTTGCTGGTTTGCCACCTTACAATATAAAAAAAGGTATTTTCTCTGTTATTCTGTTAGTCTATATTTCCATATGTATAAAAAATAATATACCCCGGAGTAAGGAAATATTTTCAATACTAGCTGAACTACACTCTGACCCTAATTATTCACAGCCCCATTCTCTATTGTTATTGCTTAAGTTGACCCAAATTGTACACGCGCGGCAAGTTTCTGTACATACATGTATGGTGTACATTGACTTGTATACAATCAGAATATTCCTTTATGTAACGTAGGATAAACTAATAATCTAATAGAGATAAGCGAAAATTAAAAACGACTCAACACACATTTTTAGCCTCCGGTGACGTCACCGACTGGTTGCAGACCCTTCGGGGGTCCTTCTTCTTGAAGAACCGTCTGCCGTCACCGGAGGATAAAGGCGTCAGTTGAGCCGTTTTTATTTTCGATTTAAGTAATGTCTCACGATAGTACTTAGATACGTCAGTAATGATGACCTCTCATCAGATTTGGTAACAAAACCTACATTATATGAAATTTCACGTTTTAAATGTGTTACAACTAAATACATCAATTTAGTTAATTACAGGCCTAGAATTAGCAATTTAATTGTAGGATCGAGTTATTGATATGAGAGTAAAAGTCTTGAAATACCTTTAATGAAGAAAATCAGTCTTTTCTGATGTATACTTAGATTTGTTATCTATATGTACATATATTAAAATTGTAGTGTCTGTAATATCAAAAGAAAAATTCCAGATTTCGGGAAGATGATGTATTTGCGTTGCTGATAACGAAAATCGCATTCAATTTTTTTTGTCTGTCTGTCTGTCTGTTCGCAAGCCTCATTTATCCCGGATAATCTCCGAAAAGGCTAGGCCAATTTCGATGGGACTTTCACTGGAGGCTATCATAGGCTACTTTTTTTTAAATTTCGCGATGTCAAAATTGCGTAAAGGGGTTAAATTTGCGCTAAAGAAATTTGCGGGCATCAGCTCTTATTAAAATAAAAGATGTAAATTTTATAGATCATTTATTTTTAAATTGAAACCACGGATAAAACTCTAATCATTAAAAAGACTAATTTTACAAATTTTTATATAGACTTTTTTCGAGTACATTGGCACAACTTTAAATTACCTTTGGTTTTGACTGCTATAACACTCATACAAAGTTTCAAGTTATTTTCAAAATGTCCTTCTAGAAATAACTAATAACTCTACGTATATCTGCAGTGAAAATTCACGGTTAAATACATGATAGAAATATTTAATTTGGCCATTTAATTAATAATTACACATACATTTGACGACAGTAAAATTTAATTAAGTTTAGTTTTCAACTACATTTTATAAATAACCTATAAATATATCTAAATATCTCTAATAGTCAAAAAATGTTCTAATAATTTATAATTATAAAAAAAAACATATTGATTATTATTTTTAATATCTCAAAAAAGTATATTATTATTTTAGTATAACATTTTTAAACTTAAATATGTATTTACATTTACTTTTATTCATAGACAACTGAGCGTAGATATTAAGTATTATTTTATTCTCTTATTTAAAGTAACATTATTAATAAAGATTAAAATTATTTAATAGTAATATTTACAGACTACTGATTGAGCCTTAAAATTTGGCACACTTATTCTAATTTGGCATCTCAAACGTTTCTGTCAATTTAATGTACATTTACATTAACTTAAACATAACATAATTTATTTATATCTAAGATCATATTCTACGTTTTACTTCGCGATTTTAACCAACTTTATTGTTTAAACTTTAAACCGATATTAATTTAACATTACCTAAATTAAATAATGTAAACAAAAGCCTATAAATGTAAGAAATACCCTAGTTTTATACAGTAATACCCCGCTTCAAGTGATACGTTCCGAAGAAAATCGCATTAACATAGTCAAAATTTAATACAAAACAATACAACCATTTTAATCAATCACTTAAATTCTAAGAAAACTTTATGCAATACATACTCTTATTTTTTACGGAAATGTACATCTATTGTCTTTTGGGTAGTGTTTTGTTTACGTTCTTGTAAAATACGTTCATAACACCCAACACTGTGAAGACATAAGACCATAGAGAAGTTAATGACTACATTATGTTTATACGCACTCTTTCGCGTAATGCGAGACATTTGAGCGCGAAATTTGAAATTCGCGTTATAGTGAAACCGCGCGTAACGCGGTCGCGCTAAGCGCGGTATTACTGTATTTTAAATGTACATTTATTGTATTTATACCTAATTTTGAAACTACTGTTGACGGAACAAGTAAAATTTCGTTTTTAGTTATGTCATGTCGTGAAACAGTTGAAATGCAATGAAAAAAAAATCATTTTAAAGGAACGAATAGTCGTTGCATAGGTAATAATTCTTCTTTTTGTAATAGATAAAGCCAATGTTTTAAAAACTTTTTCTTAACATATTTTATGAACTAAAAAACAGAAAACAAACGACTTTAGTATACTAAATAAAAATTATAGCAGATTTAATAAGTTCCTTAGACTTCTTTTGTTTTGTGTACTTTTCTTCATAGAAATTGTATAAATCGTAGATATTGTATAAATTGTTTTTTAGTTAATGTTAAAAGTTACATTAATAATAATGATTAAAATTATTTAATACTAGTATTTACAGACTTCAAAATTTGGCACACTTAATCTAATTTGGCATCTCAAAGGTGTCTTTCAATTTAATGTACATTTACTTACCTATACTTATATTAGTAATTTAAATCTAAGAACATATTCTCCGTTAAATTGTTTAAACTTTAAAACGATATTAACGTAATATTACCTATATTAAATAACGGAAACAAAGCCCATAAACATTATTATATCTTTAAAAAAATTGTGCACGGCTTGCCTTAAATTTCATTCGACAACACTTTGAAAAAAAAACAAGATTTCATCTTCTTCAAAATCTCTTATTAGGCAGTGGTTTTGTATTGATGTTTATCGCTAGATGTCCACAGATATACGATTAATTACGTGTCACATTTGTCTATTTTTTGAGAAGCTTTGAAAATTAATGAATAACAGACGTTTCTATCAGATAAGCATCTTTTGCAAGCTTTAGTTCTTTACATTATAATATTCAATAATATACATGTAATTAAGTAATCTTTTAGAACATAAATTTATTACTTAAGCTTAAAGCTACCTTAAGAGCGAGTTCTTAACTGTAACTTGTTTAAATGTACTAGGCTTTAATTTATTTCCACACTATTTTTATCATACGAAGTACAATATAAATGTAAAAATTATAAAATCATTTTCACACACATTATTCATATTAAGAAAACACCGGCAGTATTCGCTGTACGTATTGTCCTTAGGCCTACACATCGCTTGTTGGCGAGGAGGCTGAGTCGCGGCGCTAGTGAAGCTGGCTCTTTGTACTAAACCCATAGTGAAGGTATGGTGACCCAGCGCCATCCCTAGTGTTAGCTGGCCCCCCACCGCTGCCAGTACTTGGGCACTTGAGCGCAGATCTCAACTCCGAAGCCATTTCCGAACAAAGAGACGCCTGAGCCCACAAAGTTATCAAAGGTAGATTTTATACAAAACTAAATAATTTTATGCTCAGAAAAAGTTTACCTCTTCTTTCTGATATTTCCATTGCGGCATCGATAAAAAAAAACACAGAATTATATATAATATATTAATCATTGAAAGAAATATTTGAAATGATAAATTAGGTATCCTATCTAGCGGCTACTTAGATTATGCAAAGTAGTTTACCTATATAACGTACATTCAAAAATAAACCTAGAACAAAATGAAATAGCGGTTAAATAAAACACATCAATAGATATGGAAAAATAATGTTTGTGCAAAATAATTAAAAAAAAAGAAATAAAATCGTTTAAAACAAATACTCACCCGTTCATCAACGGCCACCTTCCTTGATTTCCAAACGAATTCGCAGACGGCAATAACACAAGCTACCCCCATGCCCCCCATTAGTACGACGAACACGCCGCCTACATTAGCGAGGCCCAGTTCGTTGGCTGTCGACGACGATTTTGAGGTTTCATCCTGTATAATCCAATCACATTCATAAACACTTAACAAGATTAGTTACACCCTGTTAAAATATACTAAACATTTAACTTGCTTTCAAAATATTAGTTATAGATTTTGTAATATCATAGCAGTAAACTTACCCTACAAGAACCTCCACCGCGTTTCTCTTTCCACCATTTTGTTTTTAAAATATGTAATTTCCCTTCCTCTTGCAACTTTAAAACAGCACCACTGATTGCAGTTCGATATGGTGAGTCTAAAAACGTACATATACCAATATCCTTTTTTGCAAAGAGAAATGTTGTAATGTTCCGATAATAACAGTCTCGAAGATATTCAATTAAAATAACACAAAACCTTAGTTTCTACTTACTTGGGGGCATTGCGATGCCGTATCCCTTTGAATCTAACATCCCTCCAACTTGCGTAAGATCGCAGTTCCTTTCCACAACGTATTCGATAGTAGTCGATTCCATTAAATATGCATAGGAACCTTTACCACGCATCACTCGCTCTTCGCCTTCTTTGTTGCTGCTAGTAAATACAGACGGTCTCGCGGATTCCATAAAAGACCACATTCGCTGATATGTTGAGAAGTTTGAATCCTATGCACCAAAAATAAAGACATAATAAACATTCATTGATTTTTGTTCATTCTAAGTAAAAAAAACTTCTAATTGCAGTTAAATATGGTTCATAATCTAAAATCTGTAATTTTTCGCCCTCGAACAAAGAAATCTTTAAACTATATAAGCTTTGTAATTAAGAATTACTGCATACTTAATTAAAAAGACATCTGAAGAAGAAGCTTTATACTTAAGCAATGTTCTTATATTAATTAAGACTAACAAAATTAAAACTTTACCCTGAAAAATGCAGCAGTAGAACCGCCTTTCAAAGCTCCGTATTTAATTTTAGTCTGCTTTGCTAAGTCCTCTGCGCTTTCAATGGGCGAGTCCATTCTTTCCACTGTAAGGAACGCCGCTAAGTTTGCAGTGTAAGAGGATATCATTATCAACGTAAAGAACCACCACATTCCTGCGACCATTCGGGTTGATACAGCCCTGTTTAAAAATGAAAAATTAAAAAAAAAATCCTTGTAAAGGCAGACGAAAGTCACAGTAACTTTCCAAAGCTGAAATACATGTACGTAAATATGGAAAAAGGCCAGAAGAGATAGATTTGTTTAAAATTGGAATAAAAATGTGTTTTGTACATGTATTTAGGCAGTGGAATCTCATGGTTAAAATCAAAAACAAAAACACGACATCTAAACTAGCATCTACATAATACAATTCACATCTTGATGCAGCAAGCTATAGATACTACACTGAGCCAGTTTTTGTAAATGAATTCCTAGTAATATAATAAAATACACTTTAGCGAAATATGTAATCTCAACCCATTGCATTATTTAATGGGTGACAATGTTTTAACTTCACAAAGGGTTGCGATCCCTTTGAAACTCAGACAAATATTGTTGACAGATCCATTTCCGGGATTTATTAGCATAGGATTTCTAATTAAACGCAACTAAAGTTTGATGAATTATTTTTGAATTCTCTGTCGCTATGTAAAACAAGAGACTAGCGGCGTAATGAAAATGGGAACGTGAGATTTGATATGTGACTGTTTGTAAGAAAGATGTTATAGAAATTTGATCCCTTTTGGGATGAAAAGGGGGTTGAAACGAAATTGATATTACCGAAGATATTGATAATAAAACCGATATTTGAATTATTCACAACTAACAAACTGACGATATATGTCATAAACTTTTAAAGTGTAGATGGAGTAGCGGAGAAACGGAACTTCTGTAGTTTTGACGTTAGAAAATTAACTTGGTACCAAAAAATCGATGGATACAAACTTGCTAGCATTGGATAGTGTAAACTATTTCTTCTAGCTGTAAACAAATGTCTGCAACCGTAGAAGCTATCTGTTAGCCAATGTGGACTTACTTCGGTGCGATATCCGAACCTTGCTGCATCAAGGATCCAATAGTGAACCAAAGCGAGTTCAACAGAGTGAACTGGTTCTCCAACACTTGGGGCTCGTCAATACAGTTCCCGGGGCTGTCCCACTCGTAGGGGCTGAACCTGCGCCCAAATACAGCCCATTAATGAATTCACGAATCACAAATTCTCTCGTCAACTCGGACAAAAAACCATAAAAAACCGGTTATACCCTTGATGACGAAATTCAAGAGTATTATTGTACGAAGTTATTTATTCTCTGACGATTTATTTAGAATAGAGCCGTGGATTTACTACCCATTTCATTCTAGTCGAATTCGCTGCGGTCACTGTTTTAAAACGCGTTGCGTTTTTAGAATCTCATATCTTACTTGGGCAGAAAATCACAACTTTGCTGCATAAGGGATCCGATAGCGAACCACAAACAATTGGCCAACGAGAAAATGTTTTCCAATTTTTCGCCATCCGATGTGTGTGTTGGATGCCATTCGTATGGTGTAAACCTAGTGGTATTGAACTTATGTAAAACTTGTTAATTTGTTGCATAAAATGTTGTTTGAATAATCAACATTCAAGTCAAAGTATGTCTTTATAAGTACTAGTATAAATTAGGTAGAAATGGTTATTAATTTCAATGATTTGATGTAACATACCAAATTATTGCACAATAAAAAATCACATAGAATGTAATAAACGCTTCAGTTCCGAAAAACATTTCTTTAAAGGAGTGCGTTTAGTTTAAAGCAGTCTTTGAAATTAATTTCAAATTCAATATGATTTATAAAATACTGGTAGCAGTTTAAAGTAGTATTTGTTAAAAGTTAAAACTTATTCGTAATTTACGCACCTTGCAAGAATAAATAAAAGTACAGAAACCCCCAAATACGCTGTTGCCATATAAATCCAAACATCCAAGGAAAGAGGCGATAGGAAGGAGAATAAATTTGGAGGTTGCTTTATAGGCTTCCGATATAAAACCGATATGCCGAGATTCATGAAAGGCATCGTGAAATCAACCACTTGTTCCCTGTACAAAGAAAAGTATACATCTTAAATAACTTTAGCAAGACTCAAAAAATGTCGTAATAAATGTTGATTTTATCTTCATATTCTCCTAATACAGTAAATGGGAACATTTTTTGGAAATCACATTACATAAACAGCATTCTTAAGAACCCTTTGAAACCACTGTGGTCTTCAATAAGGATTACATTAAAAACACTATCCAAATAGTTATTAATACTATCAGAAAAGGCCAAGGTCTAGCTTACAAACGTATGACAGAAATAATTCTACAATTCTAAGGAGCCCCCAATCTACAACACGTACCTGTCGTAAGTGATCGTAAGATCGGCTATAGCAACATCTGCTCTTTGTTCCAACAGCTCTCTAATCATTCCATCCCACTCTTTAGTCTCTCGGTTGTAAGAGCCATATCGTCCATCGGGTGCAAGTTTGAAAGTATAATTAAAGCCAAGTACTTTTGAGATCTCATGTATCAGATCAATGGCGTAGCCCTCAAACTGCGCATTACCAATAAGCTTTTCACTTGCCTCTTTTCTCATACAATATGGAGCACTCTGGAATAAAAATTCTTATGCAAAACGTACGTATTATACTACTATTCTTACTTACTCTAAAATTTATCGGAAAGACAGCGATATTAACTTTGAACATTCTAAAATGTGCTCAACTTATACTTAATTCAAACTACTAATTCTTATAATTTCCATGAGTGTTTTAAGATTTAAAAAAATAATCAAACCAGTATGGTAGTGACGACGAGTGTTTTGTTCTGTAGTATTTCCACTATTTGCTTTTGATTATCGCCGTAAGACCTCGTGTAATTGACGCCTTCCGAGGAATTCCACGTCCCGGCCTTCTGCAAGCCGTCCCTTGTTAATTCGATAATGTCAAGAGTGAAATCGCTCCTAAATCCTTGGTGGTCAAACTTTATAACACCAGTTAGTCCTTTCATCTCCACCTATTAAACGTATAAGTCTCGTTAAAGTTTACACATTAAGTTCTGTATTACACACTGTAAATTACGATGTATTTAATTAATTTATCTATACTATTATAATAAAGCATAAACACACACTTCTTTGTTGCCTAAGATGTCAGCAATTACAGCAAATTTTTGAATAATTCCTATTTAATAAAAAGCCCTACTTACGTCACGCTTTAGGCTATATTAAACTTAGGGGGTAAATATTTTAGGTAAGAACCCTAATGTGGGAAAGAGACCATAAGTTGCTGCCAACATTAAGGAAGCAAGGTTGCTATAGTTTGTCATCATGTCATGTCATTTAGAATTGATAATTTGACACATGTAAACAATATAATAATTTTTTCATAATTTTATGCGTATGAAGTCGCACGGGAACAGCTAGTTAAATTAATAAATTAACTTACAATTTTCATATAATTGATGAGACTGTATCCATGAGGCCACGTGTCTTCGGCGTCGCAAGACAAGGGTTTTACGTCAATTTGTTGGGAAGTGTCGAGGTCGTGCAACGCTTTGGCGAACAAATGTACCGCGTCGTACATCAGAGCTGTTTCAGTCTGTTAACAAAGTGCTTTAGTGTATATTACAATGTGTTTTTTAATTACACTATTAAAGAAAACTTTTAACACTGTAATTATTGCTGTCTCTTTACACATTGACACTGAGACACTTTTGAAGAAATCTTGGATTCTTGTAACATTACTCTTTTTTATTTTAACATCACTTATTTATTATTAAAAGTACACTTACCTTAATAAATGTCATATTTTCCTGAAAAATAAGTTAATTTAATTAATAAATCAAAGAAATTTAAGTAATAGGATTAATTTTTAGCTTACTTACTTTAGCTGATGTATGACTTAGTTGTAATTTACGACCTTTTCTAGCTTCATCATACACCCAGTCTCTCACGACTCGTTGTACATCTGATCTCTCAGGGTCCAACAATCTTAAAGCAGTGATATTCGTACCGCCATATTTGAATTCTTCCAAATCAACGCTGTGTAAATCCTAAAGAGAATCAAAGTTATTCATTATATCTACACTAAGAGATGGTTATCAATCATTAAACAGCACTGATTGTGACAATAACAATCGAATATTAAAACGACATTTAAATGTGTAACAACATCTTTGGTGATAAAGCCACGCTAAAAATTTTATTTCCGTTAAAACTGTCAGCAGCGTTGTCGAAGTCAATTTAAGATTCGTTTCAGTAATGGGCCGTAAGATAGTTTATCGAATGTTATTTCCAAAAGTATACTTACCAGTGATGTTATTAGATAGCTATGATAATCCGACATCATACCAATCTGTTGAGCCTGTTGTAACACATCACGTATCCTTTCTGTTGCACAGTCGAGGACAATATGCGATTCGGCAGAATTTTTTATTTGCTTCAAAAGTGGCCTACAAAAAACAAGACACATGCAATACGACCATACAGAAGACAGGCGGGAAGTGAGAGCAATTCCACGTAATTTCTACACACTTTTCTTATGAGGAAAGGAACGATAAGTCAATTTGACGGTGGAGGAGACGCATAGGAAGATGAAATATCCTCTTTACTTGCATTTTCTTCTCCGTCGATTAAGGTTTGGCAACGTATTTGTAATTGCGGATGCTTATGGGCAGAGGTCTTTTCGCTATTTCGTCGGAATCAGGCCGATTGATTGTGGGCTACTTTATAATATTTTTTTATAAAATACTTGTAATACCTAGTCCTTGGGTGAAACTAGCAAGTGATAGTGTTCGTGAAGTGAAATAGATATTGTAATTACCTGTAATCATGTGATTCAGGTAGTTGTCTAACCGCGACAGGGAGTTCCGTAGGCCCATGAGCTTTCAGAAGCTCTTGAAGGCGAACCAAGCCGTCGCTATTTTCATATACAATGGTAAAAGATTTCCAACCCCACGCTCGAACAAGGTCTACATATGCCTAAAATTATTGTTCAATTTACATCGAAAAATGAATTGGATTGTTCAACATATTTAAAGCAATATTAAAAGATAGAAAGCTTATAGTTTTAATATAATAATCTTGTACTAAGCTTATCACAAATATTTGTAAGAACATTTTCATAACGTCATAGATTTGTGCTGCGCCCTACCGGACGATAAAACAATACAAAATGTCGATGAATTTCGATTACGTTTTCGTAACTTTCACGGAATATTTGTGATATGAAAGTATTAGTAACTCTTACCCTACTTAATGCGGCAGGATGGGGATACAAGTTAACGAGACATGACTCCCTTCGCGTACGGTACTCCCATCTGGTCTCCAAATGGGGTAGTTCCATAGTGTCGCAGATAGACTGGACATGGGCAGCCGCAGGTGCTGACTGAGGTCCGAATATCGCTGCGACACCACTTCTTAGAAGGTGGCATACTATATACGTATAAATTTTTAAGTAAAACAGCCAACATAGATGTTGTTCTTTTTAATCTGATTGCAAATTAAATTAGTTCCATTGTGTAATTGAACGTGGGAGTTTGATTTTGTATTAAAAATTTAAAAATGCCGAAAAAAAGTCTTAATATCTAGATTAAAAAGTTCTATTAATCAATCACTAGCTATCATTGTGCAATCATTTTCAATCAGAAAGTAGTTATTTTATAATGACTTAAGTATCGTATAAGTAACAAATATCAGTAAGCAGTCAGTAAGCAACAAACCTCGTTTAGACGCGTGGAAGCTATCTTGTGGTGATATGGTTTCGACTTGGGCTAACAATTTGGCTCGGGGTAAGACCGCCCTGTCCGCATTTACCCGCTCGACCGCGTACCGGAACGCTACCTCCTGCTTATCGTCCTCAGGATGGAATAACCCACCTTATTTACATAATACATTCATTATTAAATGTTACGAAGGTTCAAAGTTATGAAAATCTATTTTGCAAAGTAACACAAAGCACTTTGTTTAAGAAAATATTGGAAAATACAGAGATATACGATTACTAAATTGTCAATTTATTTCGCTTAATCTTACCTATTCGTATTGTATCTGGCAACGCAGACAGGTGTCCAAATAATAAAATCAGGAAAAATGTTTTCGTTCCCCTCATTCTGAAACCATAAAATTATTGGAAAAACTTTTTTAATACCGAAGTTTGAAGAAAACGAATTTTTAACAACCGGTGATTTACAATTTCACGAAAAACTACGAAGTGTGCTTTATTCGGAAGAACACATTATTTGCTACTTAACATTTTACAAGCCACAATGTTACACACAGTTTTATTTACTTTAAAGGGCATCAGCTCTCCAAATGGTTCTGTAATTACAGGCTCGTTACTCTAATCTCATCGCACTTTCGGTTCATTAACGTTTAGATATTGCTATGTTCAATTAGGAAAGGCTAGTTGTAGTTATAAAATATTTAACAAACTAAAGAGATCGTGTTTACATTTTCTTATTTTACGGATTTTTTTAAGAATAAATTTGCAAATTAACAATGCATTACATCTTATAGCTTTCTTATTTATTATCTAGCGCAATAAAAATCTTTCATCCTCTTTTGCACTCACTTAAGCTTCATTATGACTAGAATTTTCATCGACATAATATTACCTGATATTATTTCTAAACTGCTTTGAATATCCAAATAATATGCCGATATATTTTTATGATAGCATTAACTGTCGCCTGCGAGTCCGTCTGCGTGGGTTAAAAAAAAACAAAAACGAATAGCCTATGTGTTCTTCCAGACTATCCTCTACATCTATACCAAATTTCAATGAAATCCGTTAAGCCGTTTTGGCCACCAACTCTAACAAACATCCATCCATCTAAACTTTCGCATTTATAAAATTAGTATGATAAAAACTAGTTATACAAAAAGATAACTGCTAAAATTAGCTCTTTGTTCAAACGGTATCTGTTTTCTTAGCTGATGCATATGTTCATACTTTATTATGTTAGGACGGCTTACATATTTAAATGGGATAGTCTTCGTTGTGTTTACACAATCCCTATTTTGCGTAATTGAATACTAAATAGTCTGGATACTCTAATCTTGATTTTACTCCGAACCCTCTATACAAGAGCGTACTTCTATCTCTATTTTTTGTCAGAATAATGAGTAGGACCACATGTTTAGTACTTGTACAGGGAGTGGGAATACAACATTATTATTTTATCTTAATATAGATATAGGCAAGGATAGTAATATAGGTAATCTACGATAAGAGATTAAGGACCTGTCCCACCACTGGCTGATAGAGGCTCAGATAGCTATAACGGCGTCATTGTCACATAAGGTAACAAAATCCGACATTTCCATCACATATTTTAAACGTTGGATTTTTATCAGATAATTTACAATTTTGTGGGACAGGCCCCAAGTGGTTATACCTCTTAGTTTGAAAATTGGCAACGATATGTACGTTTATGTTCACGTATCATGTTTAACAGTGGTTAGTCTGTAACAAAATTTACTCGACAAGCTTTAATAACTTTACCACTATGTTATAGAAGGCATTACGTAGATATAGTCTGTGGTTCGCATTGTGAATGGAGGCCGGAGGCTTAGTTCCAGACGGCATCCGCTACCCATCCCTTTGTAAAGGATTGGGGGAAAAATTTGCTAGGAGAATATCCAACGTATGTTTATCTGAGTAAAAAGCGAAAGTGTATATACAAAAATTAAAATCATTCAGGATATGTTAATATAAAGTAACTAAACGGGCTATAAAACGACATTTTAAGTCCTATTCCTATGTACTTTGAAGCGCCTTTACCTTTTTCTGGATAAGATATTATTCAATAACGTGTTGAATTTAATAAAAATTTGAATTAGGAATATATCTCCACTTTAAACTAAACATGTACCCTTATTTTAGGGCCTACATTTGAAAAAATACGTTTGAACCTTATCCTTTCCATTGGACATTACCAGAATGTAGTATTATGAAAATTAATTACGTTTACGGTAAAATAAGAATAAACAATAGCGGTTCATCAATCTACAAAAACTGTATTTTAAACCAACATGTCTATTTTATCTATGTGAGTAATCGTGACAAGCATTTCTTTGGCTTCAGTTATACTACACTCACCTGCACTGATTAAATAATTCTCCACTTCAATTACATTTGGATTAATGTTTCATAATTGAAATTTAAATGAAACAAATAATACATACAAAAAAACTAATATAAATCACAAACACTAATCACTTAGGAACAATGTTCGTTGTATGCGTCAGTCATCGCGTAGCTTACACAGTTAACAGTTATCAGAAGTAGTTATTTTTAGATTTTATTTAACTGTAATGAGTCGTTTATGGTTATTGTTATATTCAGAGCCGGTAAAGACACGGCCGGCCCCGATGGCAGCCGCGGGTAGCTAACGCTTGCAGGGATGAAGCGGTGAAGCCTTACCGCGCTTGCGCGTAGACCAACTCGTTGTGATTTCCATCCACAGAGTTGGTATACACGCCTTTATAATCTACGACTCCTTATTCTATATCCCAGGAGCTCAATTACTCTTAATAAGCGATTTAAATATTAAATCTATTGACATTAATTTACTTGTCGTTATTTAGTAACATTGTAATTAATATAGCTTTAGTAATCTTACTAATATTATAAATGTGAAAGTTTAGATGGATGGATGGAAGGATGTTTGTTCGAGTTTGTAGCTTTAACTACTGAACGAATCTCGATGAAATAAGGCATATATGTAGAGTACAGCCTGGAAGAACACATAGGCTACATAGTTTTAATCTACGATGACGGAGTCGCGGACGAAAGTTAGTTTATCATAGTGTTTGCTTTTGAATTTAAAATAAGCTCCTAACCACCTCTCAGATATATGATTACGTTAAAACCTTAAGGGTCTTACCAGAAAAAAATAGCTCAAACATACAATACTTTATGGTGAAAATAACCACGTTGACTACCACAATATCTTCGTCCGTTAAAGGGTTAAAACGTGTGGAAAACTATACAGTGTCAAAGTAAAATTGGGATAGTACAGTAAGGATTTAAAACAGTTGGGAATATTGAAAAATGTGGGCGACCATAATAACACCGCCGTCTGCTAGCTCGCGCACGCAACGCAGCGCCGCCCGTCCGTTGAACCCGCGTGGATTTCATGTCGTCAACGAGAATTTTCTTTTCATTATTCACACCGCGAATATTTCGTCCTTCGATATAACAATAGGCTGCGCACAAAATACACCACCCTATGCTAATTATGATCCGCTCTAGAAAACAACATCGGAAGCTGTACTGGAATTAAAAGCGTGGCGTTTGTAAAAAAATATTTCATTTTACGTTTTTCATCTACACATTTTTTGCGATCAAAGGAATTTCAGAACCAAGAACAGTTACCTATTGTTGCACTCAAGTCGATTCAGAAATAACTGCGTCCTATAAAAAAGTGAAAAGGTAGACAGAGTTATTATACATTTATTTACAACTAGCTTTCGCCCGTGATTTCTACTGCGTGGAATTATAAAAGTAGCCTATGTGCTCTTCCAGACTATCCTCACATCTATGCCAAATTTCATTGAGATCCGTTCAGCAGTTTAAGCTACAAACTCTAACAAACATCCATCCATCCATCTATACTTTCGCATTTATAATATTAGTTAGATTATTGCCTTGTCATCTCCTTAATTGTAAATTCCTTAAGTGAAATTATACTCGTAATGTATGTAATATTTTTAATACATTATGTACTTCAATAAAATAATATTTTGTGAGGATATAAAGTAAATTGAGCCGCATCATTTAAACAGAAAGGAATACAAGTGGCCGTTGTTATCTAGCAAATTGACTATTCTCTGGGCCGCTGTAATTCCTGTGCAAATGTTATTGTTACTTTTATATTATGTTAGTATACATTTAAGTTATCTTCATACCTTGTTGAAACTTTGGAATTATGTTACGTTAATTAGTTTCTTATTGCCGTTGGTTCAATGTTAGAAACATATTATTTGTAAAATAAAAGAAAATATACGTATAATTTGGAGTGTTTTTATTCCTAAATACATCCCACGATGAAGAGGGAGGGTTTCTTTCAATCTTACTCAGCAATAGACTAAATAGTTTATTAAAACTTCCAAATGTATCGTTGATATATCTACTTACATGACCAATTTATGGAATAGGTCAATATTAAACAGTTGTTTGGCCTTATTTCGAATAATCTTCAGCAAAAGTTTGCAATAAAAATATCTCGGGGAAGTAAAATGGACGAAACTTTCTATACCAATGCACGAGGGCACTAAACTTTTGAGGTTATTCGAGTACCAATTGTACTCTGGCTTTCATCCAAAATATGAACGTCGACCTCAAATCTTTAAGAAAAATATCGCTGACCGATTGTATGGTTATCATAAGAATAAGCATATAATGTGTAAAGATTTGCTAATTTAAAATTAAAGCAGCTAAAACATTAGCATCGATGTTACGTAAATATTATGGAAGATGTAAAGATTAATGTAGACATTGAGGCTGTCTACGTGAGCATCTACGCCGTTTACCCTTGGGGCTACCTCTACGATATTTTAATGATATTTAGGTCCAAATTACATGTAAATTAATAGATAACAACCAGTGTACATGCCTGGGGTTAAAAAGTATGGAATCTCTCATTAAAATTACCGAGAAATTTTCTAATCAGTTCTCAAATTGAATCTTAAATTTCGATTATGTACTTTTGTTAGTAAAAACTCGTCAGCAATGTCAATATAATAAAGCGTAACCACAGTTCTTTGTGGCGTAGGATGTCAGCAATCACAACATATTTTTGAACAATTCTTTCTTTAGTAAAAAGCCCTACACTAACGACACGCTATTAAACTTAGGGGGGTTAAATAAATTGGCAAAAAACCTTCATGTGGGAAAGGAACATTAAGGAACGTACGTAATTTTGATATTTGTGGTTGAGAATTTTGATAATTGCAAAGAAAAAAAAGTTTTTATAATTTCATGCGGATGAAGCTGCAAGGCAACAGTTAGTTAACATGTAATGACGTATAATAATGAAATTTAAAAGGGTTTCGACAGGGTTGTCTACTATTCCAGCAATTTTATCACGTCCGCGGTTAAGAGTCTCTCACTGGGTTTAAATTCCTATTCATAGTCGAGACTTCGAATTGATGACGTGACTGATGTCACAAATTGAGTTGTTGAAAAGGGTTTGCTTAACAACGAGGCAAATGATTGGTGCAAGTTGCGGTTGGTAATTTATCAGTCTATTGTACTATTTTCTACTTACAATTTATAAGTCAATTCGGTAAAGCTTGAGAAATATATTTGCAAATAATCTTTTTTTATTTTTAGTTAAAATACCAAGTCTTATTGTGAATGTTGAATTTGGATTATCTTTGACAGAACTGAAGAGGGGCGACAGTTCGTTTTGTGTAGGTTTTTCTATCGTAAACTAAGTCACACTAAGTTTAAAAACTCTAAGTTGAAATATTATCTTCAAGGACTTACACACGCGCGGTCGGCGCACAGTTTTGTAAACCTTAATTCGTTTTTACGGCCGGCTCTGTAGCCAACAGTACATGGTAAGTTTAATTAAAATTAAATAATTATATTATTTTTATTAGTGTAATAAGACGTTTCGTACAGTATTAATAGAACAGCTTACGTATTTGCATGTATTTCCAGTTTGTATGCAAAAGATTCACATCGTAAACCCTTTTTTATGGCCAGTGTTTTTTAAATATTTACATTGACATAAAGAAAACCTCACTAACAATGTAATACGCGGTAGATATACATAACAAGGGACGAAATAATATAATGTTTTCGAACAATACAGCGATTTATAATCGTTCTAATATTACTAATGCGAAAGTTAAGATGGATGGATATTTGTTAGAGTTTGTAGCCTAAACGGCTGAACGGATTTCGATGAAATTTGGTATAGTTGTCGAGGATAGTCTGGAAGAACACATGGGCTACTCACTTTTTATACGCGGGCGAAAGCAAATATTACATAAATAAATGTTTAATTACTAGCTTATTCGAATATACTAAAAAATAGCAGGCAGATTACAAATGAATGAAAGAAAATATGAAAACCAAAAACATAACCTGTAATAAAACAAAACACGTAAAATAAAGTAATTTAGTATTAAGAGAAAAAAAATATACTAAGCCTTGTGAAAGGCTGTAGACAATGCTAAGACCTTCATTAATTACGAAAGAATTGTGAGTTTCAAAACAGTTGTTACATTATTAACACCGTTTGAAAGCTTTAGCTAAGTCAATTCCAGACAATGTTACGACTTACCAAACTAAATTCGATTAAGTTAAGTTATACGACTATTTAAAAATAAGGTATAAAATTAACTATAATTTTTAATTATTTTAAATCTGCTGTTGTTTCATAAATAACGGTATGATTGATCCTTTCACATTAATTATTAAAATAGCAAGTTACAAGCAGATTTTTAGAGGGGTATATGGGTAGAGATCAATGCGGCTCTGGTGTGACCTACTTCATGGGTAGAAGTAGCCTTAAGATTGCCTAAAAGGTAACTTGATAAAGGGAGTTGTTCGCACGAGGGATGCTGGCAACACTAGATGCGAGAAAAAAAGAAACGGCGATGGAGGGATCGCAGAACGCGCATACTTGTCTTTATAATATTGTTGTACCCTGTACGCCCAATGAACCATTTAAATCAAACGATCCTTTGAGTCGGAATTGAACCAGCCTATGGGGATTCTGTATTCTGTCTTAAATGATGAATAATAAAATGATCTATAAGGCAAAAATCTGGTGCCATATCCCAATTGCATTGAGATGAATACAAGTTAACGATTATTACGATTTGATACTTGATAGGTTCGGTGTCAGAATAATAAATTCCACGGTAAAAAAGGAAAAAAGCGTCTGAACCTTTTGTTGATTAAGCATAAGAAGGTGTCAAAAACGACCCAAAGCATGAATAATATACGAAAATGTCTGTTTTGGTATTAAAATATTTTGAACAGTTAATGTAACGTTTGTGTTAATCCCTTAGAGAATTCTAATCTTTATAATCCTGATCGTTTTTATCAAATAGTATTGTTTTGGTTTTTGTCTCTAATACCTTTTTTACCTTTTGTTTCATAATCATGTTAACATGAGAATTATTTTCTTATTAAATTGTTCACGTACTGCGCAGTAAAAGAATCCTAAGGCTTGGACTTAATTAAAGAAGTTTCGTAATGAAAATTCCTATTAGTGAGTGGTAATAAAATCATTGAATTTATCGATATTCGATATTTCGCGAATTGGATGTACAGTTGATGTTGTTTTTACTTAATTCTGAATGCCAGTTTATTACATTTTTAAGAACATAATAAAAAATAATTTTCAGCTATACAGTTCAAATTTTAATCCTGATTCTTGTACAAAATGCATATCGCTTTTCTATACCAGTTTTCATTATAGTATTCCAATTGTAAAATACTTTTGTAAAGTTATTTAAAAACTGTTGGTCGAGATGATCGCGAATCTCTGATATTATTGAATGCGTAATAATTATTTACATTATATAATCCTGCCATCTGGTTATCGTTCATTCTTATTAAAGAAAGTGTAGAGAAAAACCTTTTGCGAATTCTATTTCAGTTGAGGAATCGTACGAAAGATGGCACTGTTTTAAATAAAATATTTTACACGTAGATTAGAATAATCAAAGGCAATACATACATATTAAAAGTTCTATTGTCTAAATTTTGGATAGAAAAATAGATTTCTAGGAATTCAAGTTAGATCTTAACATAATCAATAAAACAATTTTAAAGTCATGTTGGAGTTAACCTGTTTAACTAAAAGTGCATCTAATGAGATTTAGGCACTTTGCCTATTTGTAGTTCATGCCAAGTACGAATGTGTGACACAATTATGTTACTAATGAAGAACAGATTCTAAAATTATTGTCTGTTAGTTTCTCCGTCTGCAGTTACGCAGATATAATCTAATAGTGTACCTTGATTAAAAAACCACTAACAACTTACTAATGGAATGATAGAGTACAAATGCATTTTGTAAAAGAAAGTGTTTTCAATTTGTTTATTTTCTTACTGCAACATGCATTGGCAGATAGAACTATTGGTGAGTGAGCTAATTATTTTTAAAACAACAAATTTCATTATTGAAATAAAAATTTAAAATTTCCAATTAACAGGGGCTATATTCGACGATGGTAGTTTTCTATATGAGGCTGCATTTAACGTAGCTATACAAGAGGCGTCAGAAAATCAGGATAACCCATTCGTAGGAAATGTTATTAGAACTTCACCTGATGATGCTGTTGAAGCGGAAAATGCAATATGTTCTCTTTTAGAAGTAAGGTTACACAGAAATAAGCCTAAAATAGAATCGAATCATGAAGAAATATTTATACTATTCTTTTGTTGTCAGAGCAACTTGTTTGGTGTGTTTGGACCTATTCATAGAACTTCATTACAACACGTACAGTCTATAGCCGATTATTTGGAATTGCCGCAAATAATTACAGAGTTCATAGAGGTACAAAATCGGAACTGGTCTTCTATCAATTTATACCCAAATCACATAGCATATTCTCAGGTAGGCATGTCAGCATGTTATCTCAAATGCTTTAAACAATTCGTGCTTCATTAATCGCAATACTAGTACTTTGTTAATTTGTAGATTTTTGCTGATATAATCAAAATGAAAGGTTGGACAGATTTTACTATAATTTACGAAGGTTCTGAACTTTTACCGTTTTTGGACAACATTTTAACGATGCAGAATTTAGTAACAGATGATAACATTCTAATGACAGTAGTCCAACTACCTGAAGGCGACGACTATAGGTAAAAATTATAGTTTTTGTGTTCGTTACAGACGCATTAGTAAGTAAATTATCTGATATTAATTAAACTTTACTAGTTTATGCCGGAGACGAATCCGAAGGGTTTTTTTCTCTTATGTCTATGACAATTCCTTTGCTTTCAGAATACAATTAAAGAACATAAAAATGTCTGGTTCCGTTAATTACTTAGTAATAAGCGGTCGAGATAATCTTGCTGAAATTCTATTACAAGCTCAACAGGTTGGAATTATGTCTGACAGACATAGCTACGTTATAACGAATCCTGATTTTCACATCGTTGATATTGAATTATTTAAACACGGTGGCTCCAATATTACAGGTAATATTGTTCTAGCACTTTCGGATATAGAAAAGGTTTTATATAGGATTGTTACCTTTCTAGACAAACATCTTAATTTGATTAAAATAAAAACGATTGAAGACATTAAAGTTATTCTTTGCCATTTAAGTTAAAGATTAAAATAAGTAGGGAAAACTGGAATAGCCTGATAAGAAATAAAGAAAGCAGAAAAACATTTGTAGATTACAGTAAAGAAATAGCTCAAAAGGTGATAAATAGAAACAAGATGTAATTTTAAATGTAAAAAAATCAGATTAAAAAAATTAAAAAAAAGTCGTGTATTGCCAGCCTCTAGTTATCTTAACTTATCTATGATATATACTTTAGGAGCAGTTCCAATAAAACATTTGTAATATATACTTTCGTTACCTTCATTTATTACTGTCGAATTTTTTTCAGGTGTTAGATTTTTTGATCAAAGTGCTGAGAACATTCAAAATTTCATAAAATCAATAAATGAACAAGTTTTAGATTTATCGGAGGGTAAAATTGAAAATGCTGTTCCGGAATCAGCACTAAGTTTAAACTTAGCTTTATTATACGATGCAGTATTATTGTATACAACAGCTTTGAAAACGATCGGACTCGAGGAAGGTTCCAACGTTACTTGTGAAGATCAGGATACATGGAATTTAGGATCAAGTATTATTAATTTCGTAAGAACTGTAAGTAATACAAAATTAACTTATGATTTAAAGTTATTAACATACGTAATGGATGTTTTACTATTGATTAGATGGAAATAGACGGAATGACAGGTGTTATAAAATTTGATGAAGATGGTTTACGATCTGAGTTCGAAGTCGATGTTCTCGAAGTTATGTCTCATGGGTTGGAAAAGGTAAACACGGACTAAGTTATTTCAATCTTTCAAATCAGTATCTTTTTATTTAAAGACTTGTTATTAATCTTAGGTAGGTACTTGGAATACTGAAGATGGATACGAAGACTCGAGAACAATGATACCACCAGTCGAAGAGGAAAGAAGTGATTCAATGAAAGGCAAACATTTTATTATACTTACCGCACTGGTGAGTTTAATTCAGCAGTTTACAACAATTGTAGTTGAAATAAGTCTGTGTCTAAAATAATTAATGACTGTAAAGTTGTTGATGAGACAATTAGTATGTTTTTTGTGTTTATGACTCTAGTTGTGTATTAACAATCCATTCATATTTTCCGTTTTCTTTAACTTCAGAGTGCACCATATGGAATGCTTACAGAATCTTCATTAAAACTAGAAGGAAATAATCGTTACGAAGGTTTTGGTATAGAAGTCATAGAAGAGTTAGCTAAGATGAACGAATTTAACTACACATTCGATATTCAAGCTGACGGTGTTTATGGATCTTATGACAGTAAAACGAAAAAGTGGACTGGCATGATGGAAAAAATTATGGATGGTGTAAATTATCAACATTTTATAAATTTGTAATAACTAAAATGAAATACATTATATTACAGGACGAGGATTTTATTTGACGATTAAAATATTTTTATTACAGAGAGCTGACTTCGCTATCACAGATCTAACAATAACTGCCGCAAGGCAAAAAGTTGTCGATTTCACAAGTCCGTTTATGAATTTAGGTATCACAATTTTGTACAAAAAGCCAACGAAACAACCGCCAGACCTCTTTTCGTTTATTTCTCCTTTTTCTCTAGAGGTTTGTAATTTTATAATAAAGTTATACCCAAAATTGAGAGTATCAAAGTAAGTGATATGTGATTTCAGGTTTGGGGCTGGTTAGCCGGAGCTTATGTTGGAGTATCTGTCCTTTTATTTATTTTAGGCAGGTTTGCTCCTGAAGAGTGGCAAAATCCGTATCCTTGTATTGAAGAACCAGAGACATTAGACAATCAATTTACATTAGCTAATGCTTTCTGGTTTACATTGGGAAGTGTACTCACACAGGGATCTGAAATCGCACCAATGTAAATGTTACTTTTAATTACATTTGTTGTAAATATAAAACCAATGTGTTAACATAGCTTAAATAAAATTTTAGAGCTGTATCTACGAGAATGGCGGGAAGTATGTGGTGGTTCTTTACGCTAATTATGGTGTCATCATATACCGCTAATTTGGCTGCTTTTTTGACTGTCGAGTCTAAATTCT
Organism: Papilio polytes; assembly: GCF_000836215.1. Taxonomy (NCBI): domain Eukaryota; kingdom Metazoa; phylum Arthropoda; class Insecta; order Lepidoptera; family Papilionidae; genus Papilio; species Papilio polytes. The sequence goes on along the minus strand of NW_013525325.1, from coordinate 1,527,931 downwards.
ACGCTATAAAATCTGTATCAGATTTAGCAAGCAATCCTTATGGGATTACATACGGAGCAAAAAAGGGTGGTGCTACATTCAGTTTTTTTAAGGTAAAGTATAAAATTAACAAATATATCTAGTGAAAAAAAAAACTAGCAATATGTCTTTGCAAGAATTGTAATTTTAGGAATCAGATAATTTACTATATCAGAAAATGTATCACTATATGGATGAACATCCTGAACTCATGACATCAACAAATGACGAAGGACTATTAAGGTATGCTTTATTCTAACCAAAAAATAATAAGAACAACGAAACTGTGAGAGTAAATTGAAATACAAATTATTAATATATTAATCTTTCAGGGTAAAATCTGAAAAAGAAAACTATGCATTTTTGATGGAATCTACTTCAATTGAATACATGGTTGAAAGAAATTGTGATGTAGCTCAAGTAGGAGGCCTGTTAGATAACAAGGGTTACGGCATCGCTATGATAAAAAGTACGTATGATTACCTGTATGTTAATTACGTATTAATGTATTATACTAGTACAATTTTCTTTTAGATTCACCTTACAGACAACCTATGAGTGAATCGATTTTGCAATTGCAAGAAGAAGGCAAGCTGGCAAGGATGAAAGATAAGTGGTGGAAAGAGAAAAGAGGAGGAGGCGCCTGTGCGGTAAGATCTTCTTAAGTTATTTGTCTGCAACAATTTCACACTATCATTACGAATATTATATGAATGGAAGAATATACAAATCATATCAGACTCTATGGAAAGAAGAAAAAGCCAGAAGATTCCATACAGCAATTCGTCTTAAATACAAAATTAAATCCATGTCTATTTTTTTTTATCAAAAGGATGATGATGCAAGTAGCGGTGATGCTCAGCCTCTGGTGCTGGCGAATGTCGGTGGTGTGTTCATAGTGCTGGTCGCAGGATCTGCTCTAGCGGTCGTATGCGCGTTTATTGAAATGATATTTGATGTCTGGATGATATCACATACCCATAAGGTAATAAATTTACTAAAAAACATTTTCTTTATAAAATTACTAAACATTATTAATGTGATACAATTATTGTTAAGGTATCATTTAGGGAGGAACTTATTGCTGAATTAAAATTCATATTGAGCTTCAGTGGGGACACTAAGCCGGTGCGACATCGGGAGTCGACAGAATCTAAGAGTTCTAAGAAGGATGATGATGATAAAAGTGGTGATGTAGAATTTACCGGAGAAGATAACAGACCTGAACACGCACCAACGCCGCGTTCTGAAAGGTCTTCACATTCAAATCATAATGCTCACAGTCGACGTCAAAGTAACGCTGTACAAATAGCAAGAATGAGAAAGTTTACTTAGAATATTGTAAATAACAGTTAAACACACACGTTAGGATTCTTATAAGCATGACATCCAAGTTCCTAAGTTTATCTTAAAGTGACCATCATTTAGGTACAGATTATTAAAGGGAAAAAACCATGTTGGATTTGTTAGAGTAATAAAATATTTCCATTTAATGTTTTTTTTTTTTATTTCATGTTATCAACAACTTTGTTAATTAACTAATATCTTGCCATAGAATTAGCACAGTGACATCTTTTTGCGACACGCTCTTGATTAACTAGACGGTGACAAATAAGTCGCAGTCATCGAGCTGTCTGTTGATGTTCATGCTAAAGAAGATAAGAATGTTTTAATAGAATTATTCCTTATCTGAAAAAATATAACAAGATGAATAGCGCTTAATTAAATTGTATACTTTGTACCGTTTACATATTAATGGATTATTCACCACTACATTTAAAAAAAGCCTTATAATCTAGCTTCCTATTACAGTTATATTAGGTGTTCCGTTTTCACCAATCTACCCAAGATTTTTTCCTCCGAATCACCGTCTACACCGTGGACTATAATTTACTGCTGTGGAATATATAGTTTACAAGACGATTTTTTTTTATAAATTTGTTGTAGATGTAAATCATACCCTTGCTGTGAGGTTTGTCGTGCAATTTATATGGCTAATGGGCTCGCGGAGAAAGATTGTGGTCGCAAAGGTCGGTGTCCATTTCGAGCAGACATTGAAATAATGCTCTTATATATCACTTGTTTATTATTTCGTTGATTATGTATTTTTTACATACTAAGAAAATTTAACCACTAGTTTCATCTATACTAATATAATAAAGAGGAAAGATTTGTGTTTTTGTATGTATTTAAATAATTCAGAAATTACTGGACCGATTACACAAATTCTTGCACCATTAGATAGCTATGATGTCACTGAGTAACATAGTCTACATTTTTAATATTTTTTTTAATTTTACAAGGGCGAAGTCGCAAGCAACAGCTATTTATTTTATAAAATTGTAGAAAACACTATTAACAGAGTTGCTTATACTTATCTTGTAATATACTAACTGGCACAAATTGTTTCATAATTATTAGAGTTAAAATTTTGCTTTTAAAATCTACTAGCTGTATTCACGTCGTTTAGCGAAAGCCATACTAAGTCCAGAGTGTTTGGAACTATGAGAGTGATGTGTTCTATGAGTGTCAGTAGACCTGCCAGATTTTATAGAATGTAATGATTTCACTTCATCTTTGCCTTCAGCCTCCGCTAGAGAATCAGAACTTCCTTGCGTCTTCTGATGACGTTTTACTGGTTTTATATCACCGCTGAACTTCAATGCGAACTTTAATTCTTCTATTAATTCAAATTTGAACGTTGTCTGAAAATTATTAAAATACTCCGTCATTCCAAACCTATTTATAAACTTCTATAAAATTCTTATCAATCGATCAATGGAACAAAAATATGTAATTAATGTTAAAAATATATAAAAATCGTTGATTTAAATTAAGTTTGAGAACTAGCTAAATAATTATATTAATTAATACTTACGTTATATTTAACAGTGCGTTTAAATATTCCCCAGAGCATATCTATTATTGAAATAAAAAGTCCAATTAAACAACCAACTCCCAGAACAACGAAGGCTCCTAACATATTTTTCAAGCCGAGTTGCTTTTGTTCTTCATCCCGTTTTATCTGAAAATGATTTTAATTTGTGTAAAGTAAAAAACTCTGTTATGGTCCGAGGCAAAACGCAGAGCCCAGGACAGAGCGAGCTGGCGGCGTACTGTGGATACTCTGCCCCACTTTGGGGACACAGGACAAAAGAGAGAGAGAGAGAAAATAAACTCCAGGTATTCAATCAGGACAAATAATTTGACAGTGGTCACACAAGTACTTGGACAATTAACCATGATAATTTTATCTTACCACATAGTTATGAAGTTTATGTACTACTTTGGTACAAATAAATGTAACATTACAAAATAGTACTATCATAAATATAATTTTAAAAGACCTTTAAGTAAAAATTAGTTTCGTTGGGTGAACAGTTTTGTTTTTAAACAGTTCCAATCGACGCAAACAACTATAGTCGATGTTCAAGTAATGAGTGTTCGAAACTCAATTTAGACCATTTACATACAAAAGTTGGATGATCAAATTTAATGCTCAGGTGATATCTTGCTGACGAATAAAATAAAAATGTTATAAAACTGGCTCAAGGGATCTGAACTTGCTGTTCTAATCAATGTAAGTAAAAATGTCGTAAAAAACTTCTGATTTTATTGTAAATCAAGTTTTAGAAACACGAATTGAATGTATTTAGAAGTATAGTCTGAATTGAAACTACAATCTGGATTAATTTAGTTCTGTCTGTTATCTAGTACATAATCATTTTCAATATTCATATAGTTTTAAGGCCAATTCCTTTCCCTTCCCCGATGGGATGGCCTATGTAAAACAGAAGACAGATTTAGTCTGATGATGAGTTAAATTCTTACCCCACATTTTCCTCCACCTCGCTTCTCCTTCCACCAAATATTTTTTAGCTTCTGTATTTCACCTAATTCCTTTAGTTTAAGTAAACCGTAGTCAATATATTTCTTGTATGGTGAACCTGTGCAAATTAATTACTGGTTATAAGGTAGATTTTTTTATTTTAAAGAATGAAATAAAAAATAATCTTACCTTTCTTCATTCCTATACCATAACTTTTGGAATCAAATGAGTCACCTACTTGAAGTAAATCGCAATGTCTTTCTTTATAGTACTCTAATGATGTGGATTCCATAAAGAATGCATAAGTTTCATTTTCACATCTGGAAACATTAAATCAATACGTCAATATACCATTAAAAGAGTATAGTATAATTTGCAAGGGAACAGAAAATAGATCTACGACAAACGAATTTAGATGTAGAAGTTGGAATTGTTATAGAAGGAGAAACTACTAATGTGGATTTGTATAGAAATAAATTCACTTACTTTGCCACGCCAATATCATTAGTAGCTACTAGCCAATGGTTGTCGACCATCTTTTTGTACATTCCCGCAAGTGTAGGGTTTGGTGAATGCTAAAAAGAAAAAATATAAAGTAACGTTGTTCTTATTTTCAAATCAATTTTATGTTAAAAAGAATGTTATCGCACCTGAAAGAATCCTAAAGTTGATCCTTTACCTTTGGCTCCGTATGAAATTGATTTTTGCTTGTATAGTTCTTCCAATGTTTCGAAAGGTAAAACATTTTTTTCAACCGTAAGAAATGCGACAAGGGTTCCGACATATGAAGCCACTATGACCATTGTAAAGAACCACCACACACTAGTAATCAAACGCGGGGCTAAAGCTCTGAAACATATTGAAAAAAAAAACGAATTACATTCATCTTAAAGTTGTATTCAAACAAATCTGTTTTCATTTGATGGGTTCGTCCACAATTTAGATACAGAAAACAAATGAACTACTCACATCGGAGCAATTTCAGATCCCTGTTGCATAACAGAACCAATGATAAGCCAAACAGAATTCGCGAAGCTGAACTGATTGCTCAGTTCTTCAGGTTGTTCGATGCATGGGACAGGATTCTGCCATTCTTTGTGCGATATACGACCGACAAATATCATGATCACTCCAAGGCCAAGTTGTACTAATACCATGTAGTACCATACCTGTAATTAAAATTTATTAAGTCTAGATTTATTGCACAATTAGTGTATGCATTTTACTAGCTTTAGTAGAAAACTAAGCCCTTTTTTATTAAATAAATAACACTCCACTTACTTCTTTAGAAAATACTGCCATAAAAGAAAACATTTCGGGTGGCTGTTTACTGGGAGTTTTGTATAAAATCCCTATTCCTAGTGACATGAAAGGTGTCGAGAAGTCTATTGCACTTTGTCTAAGAGAGGTGATAGTGAAATCACATATCGCGAAGTCAGCTTTCTAAAAATCAAATTAATTAATTATTATAATTTATTCCTCTATCCTTATTGGTGGAACAACTTCAAATATCTTACATCTTCCATAAGTTGATAGATCATGCCATTCCATTTCTGTGTTTGAGGATCTTTAGTACCGTATTCAAGTTCTACTTCAAATTCGTAACTGAATCCTAATATTTCGGATAACTTCTCAATTAAATCTATAGTAAATCCTTCGTAGCGATCATTTCCTTCTAATTGGTCAGATGATTCCTTCACATATCCATATGGAGCAGACTGAAAATTTTAAAAATATCAAAATGTAATTTTTTATTTCTTATATTCTACTTTCTTAAACACACTCCTTTTTTACATGGTCTCTTAAAAGACTTACCGTTGCAATTAATACTTTAAATGTTCTATTCTTCATTATTGTCTCTTCAACAATATCAGAACCAACTAAAATTGGTCTAGAAATTGTGAGATTATTGTTATTCCATGTACCGATCTAAAAAAAATGTTATATTATAATTAAAAACTATGGTGACAAAAGCCGCTGTGAACTTGTCCGTGCCAATATTGCTGGTAGAAGAATCTAGTGGCAGCTTGTAACTATCAGTCACTAACCGTTTGGTTTCCAGCAGGTGTTAATTCCAATACATCAAACATAACGTTGTGTCTATCACCGTGGCCATTGAAGATTAATGTTCGTGTAAAACCTTCAACTTTATTCTGGAATAATAAATTTGATTTAGTTGGTTCATCATCATCATTTTAATTATCAGCCTGAGGTCTTCCACTACTTAACGTAGGTCTCCCTCATCGATTGCTACGTTGGGGTTACTTTACCCTAAAAGTCTAAATTGGGGACAAAAGTTTGTATTGAGATATGACATTCCTTCAGAATTACATTAACAAAAATGCTTTGTTTTAAAAGCGGTCTTTGCGGATGAAGTAACATCTCACTGCTTGGGATCTAAATCTATACTATTATAATAATGCGTAAAACACACACTTCTTTGTTGCGCCAGATATCAGTAATTACAGCATATTTTTGAATAATTCTTTTTTTGATAAAAAGCCACACTTACATCATGCTTAAGGCTATATATTTTCACGCCATTAAACTTAGGGGGTAAATATTTTGGATAGAAACCCTAATGTGGGAAAGAGACCATAAGTTGCTGCCAACACCAAGAAAGTAAAAAATAAACATAAATAATAAACAACGTACAGTTTTCATAAAATTTAACAACGAAGATCCATGATTCCAAGATGTGCCGTTTTCACAACTAAGACCCTCAGGTCTCTGGAGACCATATTTCATTTTCTCAGTTGCTTTTAAAAATATAAGCACAGCGTCGTGTATTAATAATATTTCACTTGATAGTTGATCTGCTTCGAGAGCGAAGACGAATTCCTTATTAAAGTTGTAAGCGAAATTCCATAAATCCTCATTTTCTTCGAAGTCAGCTAATCTAAGCGCTGTTGAATTACATTTTGGATTAATAAAGCCGTTGCAAAGATATCACAATATTTAATTATAATTAATTGAAACAAATACCTGTCATGTTAACTCCTCCATATCTATATCTTTCCAAATCTAATGTGAATAAATCAGGAGACACAAATATGTACGAATGTTCGTCAGCCAACAAACCAACTTCTTGTGCGTGTTGTAAAATGATAGGAACATTTTCTTGAGGACAGTCAACCACAAAATTTACGTATCCACTCTCTTTGGCACTGATAAGAACATCTCTGAAAGATAATAAATCACTAAGTAAAAAAAATTTAAGAAGACGAGCATTGTGTTCTCACGTACTTTCTATAGTTTTAAAGTTACATTGAATTTTTTGTTCAGGTAAGGTCACTACTCTCATAACATCTATTTTTTTTTGGTAAGATAACTATTCATATACTCTTAGTATATCTTATACCAGTATAAATGCAAAACTCAACGTCTAATTTATAATTTCGCATCTGTAGTTCCTCTGGTGTTGCTTCTCCATGGGCGTCATTGACCACCTCTGTGTTCCCGCCGCTCGTTTGCCTTTTCTCTTATAAGAAAAAATAATTACCTGTAATCATTCCCCTTTAATTCTCTTAGAGTCACGATGTATCTGTCATTATGAGTGTTTAATTTCAACAAACTATTTGTGCGTATTAAACTGTAGCCTTTCAAATAAAGTATTGTAAATTCTTCCCATTCTTTACGAGCTACCAATTTCTCCATTACCTGTAATGTTTCAAAATGTTTTGTTTAAAAATAAACATAAAAATTCTGTTAGAATGCTAATTATGATAATATCTTTAAGTTCGTTTAAAATTCTGTCTTTTTATTATTATTTGTTACTTCTTAATTCCATAGTTATGATATTTAGAGCGGACGCCGCGCGCAAGTCGATTGTTTTGCAGCCAAAATAACTGTTTAGTACCATAACTTAAAATCAAGTAGTGTGTGCACCTCTATACAAGTTACATTACAGTTGTGCGATAGTTTAGTCAAACGCGTGCGCGTCCTTTAAACGATATTTACAAAGTAAATAAACTGACAACCTTTTTGTCTTGAAATACCCTACTTTTAATTAATAGTTTTACTTTAAAATGTACATACATTTTTAAAGTACTCACCATATTATAAGCCATTGAACTGGGGTGCAAATTCAATATATATGAGTTTTCTTTTATCTCATTGTGTTTGATAGTGACGTGCGGCAATTCTAGTATATCACATATAGCTTGAATGAATTCCGTAGACTGACCTCCTGTACCATCTATAATACCTATCACGCTCTCCTGAAATTAATGAGTACAAAGTACCTATTATTTTCGAGAAAATTCCATAATTAACATTTTAAACATCATACGTCGGTTTAGTCTGTGGTAATTTGACTTACCTCAGCAAGTTCGCAAACATAACGATTCAGTTCCAATATAGTACCATTTCTTGCAACTTCTTTAATCGATATTTCGAAGTTGTATAATTTGGCGCTTATAGATAATGCCGCTTTCAGTTCTTCTGAGTCTGTGTAAAATATACCCCCTAGAAGAACATAAACAGGTGAATGAGATTCAAAGGCGGAAGCCAGTTTGGTTATGTACTAAAGCTATTACCAAAAATAAACTATAAAAGATAAAAAAAAAACATGACACTCATAGTCCATTTCTTGTACAATAAACACAAAGAAATAAAAGTAACTAATTTGTAGTTCTTACATAATTTCCCTATTCAAAAGAATACGTAAATGTACCCAAAAGTCTACATTTCGAAAGAATAACATAACGATGCTAAAATCTTTGTTGAGTCTAGGGAGCAGAGTTTTTAATAGCAAATGTTAGTTAACTACGAACAGCAGTTTCAAACGCCCATAATAAACAAACGAAGATTCTAATCATTCCAATATATACCATAAAAAATACTAACCTATGGTAAACACTTCCGATAGTACACATTTCGAACACAATAAAAACAATATCACTATCAAAATCATCTCAATACATATTTAAACTTCACAGACAACCATCACATATGATAATAATAATTATATTTTAAAACTAATAAAAGTTTAATGTTAAACAATAGTTAAAAACTAGCGTTATAAACGTTTTAACGTTAAGTCGGCCATCGGTAATGTGTTTAGATTGGTGTCTGGAGCGGCGTGCGCGACACCACGCGTCTGAAATAATCCCCAGACTATATTTAGTTGGAGTTTTCCACAAACGACATACTTTATACGAAAGCGACGCGACGTTAACGACATCACTCACAAAAATATATTGAATTCGTCATCATTGCAATGTCACAAAATTATTATTAATTTTAAATTAAAAAAAAATTCAATGTGCGATGATCATCTAGTCACTAGATTCTAGTGCATAGGCGTCGCCAGTTGATGTACTAGGTAGCTAAAGGTGGGGAGAGAATCAGCTTCGACTTCTTCATATTAAAAATTAATATAAATTTATTCATCATTAGTTCATAAGTAATTCCTGATTTTAACACTACTGGGTCTAATCGTGTCCAGTTTGTTTAATGTGTTACGTAACTCACAGATACAAATTCAGATATCGTTTATTTAGCAATTTTTATTAGTATGCGTAGCAGCGTCATCGAGCACTCACTCGCTTGAAGTGCATACGAAAATAAGGTTCACTACACACGATTTTAGATGCAAACGATATCTAGAAAAATTAGCACCTTGGCAGTTTTTATGCTTATGAATACATAGAGTCTGGAATTACATCATACTAATATTATAAATGCGAAAGTTTAGATGGATGGATAGATGGATGTTTGTGAGTGTTTATAGCCTAAACGGCTGAACCGATTTCGATGAAATTTTAGTATAGATGTAGATAGTCTGGAAGAACACAAAGGTACTCACTTTTGTTTTTTTCAATTCCACGCGGTCGGAGTCGCGGGCGAAAGCTAGTTTTACATATAACTGTCATGTTTTATGGCTTCGTTAATAATCATAAATATTTCAATATTCCAACAATAATCGTATGGAACATTGGGAGCTCCAATAACACAATCATGAACCCGTGTACATTATGTCGAAGCTTTGTTATTACTTTTTCTGCCGTGTACAGTCATCCTTTTTTATCGATACCTTGGCTTCTGAAGTGCAGAGTTATATGAGATTAGATTAACTAAAACTAACTCGGCGTCTTCGAATGCGAATGGAGCTTCCGCGATCTCCAAAGGAACGGACCGGTAGACACCGTGTGTAGTCATCCTAAAGACAAATGGAAACTAACAACAGTAGCGCCGACGTAGCGCCATAAAATGTTTACGAGCGGTATTGCAAAAGTATGTTTATGTTGCTAAAGTAGGTGGCATATGGATAGAATTAGAATTCATATCGACTTTGTTGAAATCATTGATTTTTAAAATTACCAAGTTAATTATCGAACAAACTACAGTTAGTTCGGTAAAATAAGAATCGATGAAATTCTTCCTTAAAAACACACAATACGTATTTTTTAAGCAAAATACGCTTCGCTATTAGAAGCAATTTCTTGGATAAACAAAATTGACTTTTGACAGGCAGGTGAAAAGGGACCGCCACTTATAATTATTTATATAGTGTTTCCTACATAAAAAATTACTTATAAATGCTATTTTTCGAAAACATTTGCCCAGTTAATTACTTTAATAATATTCCATCCCTACCTTTAATAATATTCCATTAATTTAGGTTATAGAAACATAAAAATGTATTTGCTTCAACAAATAATATTAATCACAATTTGAAAATACACAAGATAGGAACACATTGTGGAAATGCAGATACACAATGAGGTTTTCCTTAACGATAAGTTCGCGTGAAAGGACATAAATGGCTCTAGATTTTGCATTTACAATGTTATAGTGAAGCAACGCTACTTACGCTCGAACACTGACATACGAAAGCGAAGCGAAAACGAAAATCGGATGTCTGTATTAGACGATCACGAAAATGAGAGCGAAATTGCAAACAAATACACATTGTGACATTCATTTGTTCGTACACAATATCGGTAGAGTTAGGGACGCTGCATAAATGTAATACAAATGTCGATAAAGTTACAATAACCTTCTCTAGAATATTCAAGATAATCCTTCAGTACAGAACCGTTTTCGTTCCGTCCAACATTTCCTGTAAATGCAACATCAACCAGACAAGACATTTCGCCAATTCGTTAGTGTTTTGTTCCGCTTCCTGTTCTCGCGACAGTGTGGTAGAGGCATTAAACGATCAAATGGACTATAGTTAATGTTATTGTCTTACCGGCGTGGAAACGTTACGTGTATTAAGGTTAGATTCCCGCGGTGCTCGGGAAATGTCTCGCCTGCGACACTTTCAATGCAATTTAACAGACCTTTCAGCTTAAAAGCATTGTGTGCGAAGATGATTCGAATTAATGGAAATGACAAACGTTTTTAATCAAATGCTTTAAATTGAATTGTGGAAAATGTTCTATTAAAACGATTCTTGTAAGTCCTACGCAATTTATATCATGTCCAAATGATCTCACTTCTGCATTTACCAAAAAAAATCTATGGACCGAAGTATCCACATCGAGAATTTCATCGTAAGATTATATATGATTTATACTCTAAAACAAAAATAAAGTTTGATTATAGAGTAAACATGATATAAAAATAGCAATTTGGTATCATGAAGGATTATCCCTTTAGAATGAGATGCAGTCATCGTAAATTTGCACACAAATAGGAATCTACTTGTTTGTGAAAAAATGTCATCGAACTGCGTCAACTATTCGCATATAAAAATGTCAAATTATAAACTCGATAAAACTCTAGTAACTAAACTCTAGATTTTGGAGTTTGCAATTGCTTTACATTATTAGTAAGTTTAAACCATTATAATTATAGTTAACAATTTTCAACTGTCTAAAGCCACAACATACTATCAGTTCTAACTGTGTTTATTGCAAAATTTTAACTATAAAGTGAGCGGTACAGTTATATTCATCACATGAACATTTTCTAATAAAACTGTAAGTTAGAACTGAGTAAATTCAAAATAGATGTATCTAAGTTTAAATTTAAATTTCTCTAACTTTGTAGAAATGAAAAATAGGTCGTTATTTGAGTGGAAATTTCCTCATCAAATTATCAAAAAAAAAGCGCCTATAGCCTAATATTTTAGGGTACGGACTACTGATCTGGCGGTCGAAGGTTTGAATTCCGCCATTCGACTATCTTCGTGAACCATATCCTAGCACAAGCTTAGTTGTAGTGGTGAAAGGAAATATTAGTAAATTAACAAAAATCTACAATAGCCTTATTTAAAAAAAAATATTATGCACTCTCAACTATCCATAACATAAAACACAAAGCTCTAGTTGCAAAGTAAAAAAAAAAATCAATTGATTAATATTCAATCGCCGCAAACCGGCTGCATCGAAATTTCAGTAGCGAAGTAATTTTATTACGTTTCCACAGAGATCCCATCCATTAAGCAAATTTACTTGGTAAATTCAATACAGAAATTAATGCTGATAGCATACAATTGTATGGAAAATATTAACATTTAATTATATAATAATATGGTATTACGATTTTGAATTTAAAATGATCATTTAGATGTTGTATTTATAGTAGGTTTTTCATTTTAAACTAGCTATTCCCGTGCGGCTTCATCCGCATGGAATTACGAAAATTTCATTTTATTGTTTACATTTGTCAAATTATCAATAGCAAATGTCAAAATGACATGACATGACAAACCTTAGTAATCTTTTTTTCTTGATGTTGGCAGCAACTTATGGTATCTTTCCCACATTAGGGTTTTTATCCAAAATATTTACCCCTAAGTTTAATGGTGTGGAAATATATAGCCTAAAGCGTGAAGCAAGTGTAGGGAATTTTATTAAAAAGGGAATTATACAAAAAATATGCTCTAATTGCTGACATCTTAGGCAACAAAGAAGTGTGTGTTTACGCTTTATTATAATAGTATAGATAGTATAGTTATCAGTATTGGAACCCTGGGAAGCCGGAGCGGTCGCTAGTATTTATAAGCAGACATTTAAAATTTTACTCCAAATATTCTTTACATTTTTATTTAACCTGAAGATGTGACGGTGACGAGAATAAATTCACCGCGACAGTATAATTTTGAAAGATATTTTAATAGATATTCCGGTCAAAGATATAAAATGCATATTTATACGTTCTCTAACAACTTTTCTTAAAAATAATTTGAACCGGCGCAACAGGTGGAAACCGACTCGGTATAATTTGTTGAAACTGAGATTATATGAGACGAATGTCAATAGCGTGGTAATTAATTGATTCAGTCAGTATTTACTGACCTGCTGCTTTCACCTACATAACTGAACATTTGAACTGCACAATTAAAACTGAAATTGTTTAGCGGGATTTGTTAAAATAGTGTTAACACTGCCTTGAAATTGTCTTTTTCTTTTCGCTTGAATTATAAAATAGGAATAAAAGCCTGCAACTGTCTTTGTTGATGTGATAGGGTTAGGATGTTGTTAAAGCAATAAATTTTATTGTAAAAAACGACACTAAAGGTCTTCCATTCAATTCCGTTGTCTCTTGTATTGCATTTTTAATCCAGCATTTTCGTGACTTCGTCATCAGTCCATTTTTACATTAGTTAATTTGCGTTTTTATATTTGCCATTGTTTGATCTACTTCACACAGTATGGTCGTCTTAAAATCGTGAATTTTCAAGTCTTCAAATATCAAAATTTATCATTTCGTCTCTTGGTGTCTGTCAATTGTTATTGTTACAAACATGTCGCATGGAAAGCGACAAAGACTTTGATATTTTAATAACGATGTGTCGAGCGAGCTTCTAACGAGATATATCATTGTTAGAAAATTGAAAAACCTCCATCGAATGTTGAATTATTCAAGAAAAATTGATATAGAGAGGATAATAAAACAACTTACAGGCGCATCGTCGCGACTAGAAGATTTGTAGTGAAATATTGGATTCGCTGTCAGCCCCATCTGTTCAAGTGTGGGATAGTACATATTAAATTGATACTTTACCGCGTAAATGTTTTACGAAAAGAAACAATTGTTTTTTTTTTAACTCTGTGTATTTTCTTTTGCTAAAAATTACATTCCATTTCGAAATTCCATTTTTAAATCCAATGTAAATTGCTATAGCGTAGACGTCTTGGTATTTAAATTAAAAATAATCTAATTCGTTGGTATTTTTTAACGATACATAACCTATAACTTAGTAATATAGCTTGACAATAAACTTAATAGACGCTATAGAGCATATGGCATAAATTTTAATGGCGTACAACTCGACAGTAACTTTTATTATGCGTTATTGTTGGTATAAGGAATGATTCCACTGATCTATGTCTATACATGTAATAAAATTGGAGTGTCTATTCGTAATATAAAAAGATAAATTCCAGATTACGTGAAGATGATGTATTTGCGTTACTGATATTGAAAATCACTTTTAGTTTTATTTTGTCTGTCTGTCTGTTCCGGGTAATCTCAAAACGTCTAAACCGATATCGACCAGACTTTCACTGAAGGGTAGCTGACATAGACGGGCATCTTATAGGTTACTTTTTTATCTTAATATTGCGGGGACAAAGTGGCGGGTCATAAAATAATTATTCATATAATAATCCAAACCTAACTAAACCTTGCATCACAGATTATAAACCATTTAGTAAACTTCAGCGAGGTATTCAATTTTGATCGAATGTTATCTATTTTTAATCTGAAATATATTAATATGTTACTACTATTCTTTATTTATCTTTTTTGTTAAAGTAGGGCTTTTCCTTGTTGTGTTGAAGCAATAAACGTGACAAGCCTCGCTATTTGGCAATCCGTCAAATTGGTTACCAATACAAGAGCCAATTTAACTATGCCCTTGCAGTTGTCAATTGTGCAGTTCAGTTTTGTTTCAACTAAACAATAAACAGATAAACGTGAAATTTAACTCGTAATGAAAAAATCAAACAAAAAAGAACTAAGACCCACCTGCAAGCACTACCTTTCTGATTAAAAAAACTTGTCAAAATCGGTCCACTAGCGGCGAAGTTATGACCTCCTTCTTTTGGGAAGTCGGTCAATAACTAGTACTATTAGATATTTAGACACAAATGATTTTAAATTATTCAAACTTTTGAGACATTTTTATAACTAATTATTTTACGGCTATTACTCACGTCTATTTGGTGCCGCCACCGAAAAAAGTAGAGGTAATAGCCGTAAAATAATAAGTTACAAATGTTTTTTAAATACTAACAATACTTGTAAATAACTTTAAAAGAAACAATAATTAAAAACCTAATATTATTAAGAAATAAAGGGAAAAAAATAAAAACATTAGCCCACGGTTACATTCAAACCTAATTTTCTCTGTAAAATGTAAATATCTATTTTGAAAAAAAAAAAACAGTTTTTTTCCAATTTACACAATGAACAAACGAAAAAGAATGATAAGAGAAATTGTCTTTTATTTTTATATAATCCAAACTTTTACCCACGTCTCTAAGATAACTTTAATTGAATTTATTTTAAACTTTTCGACGCAACTATTTTCATGCTATAAAATCAAGCTACTTATTTCAACCAACCTCTTTTACAAATGGCTTCTTGTCGTATAAATTTTCTATGTACTTAATAAAGTCGTACAAAACATTCGACTATTTAAGGTGCTCTATTTGGCTTTATATTTTACCAACTAACGTATTTTCGTTCATCTGTTTGTAATGAACCTTGTACGCGGAAATTTTATTGGGTCATTACCACTGCTCCCTAATTCCTGTAATCGAAGTAAGCTAAATATAAGTAAATATATTGATATACTCGGCCTGGTTCCGATAGGTATTTACGCTTGTTGAGATATCAATTGCTTTGAATATAAACAGTTTGATTATTGCAGATAAAGTCTTTATGAGACTCGGCACATTAAATATACCAGCTCTTTGTGTTAATGTTCAGTTATTACAATGACTTACCACTTTGCTACTTTTAAACAATTAATATGATTGTTACTAGCGATATTAATTTAACACTGCATAGAGATCTCATCAGGAATGCGCGCGAATATCCCAATCCTTCTAATGACATTGACAGCTGTCAGGTAGGGACGTGACGTTTACGCCGACAATCTAGTGTTGCATCAATTCTCGAGCGCGGTACTAATTGTCTTTTTAACAGCTACTGAGAGTCAAATATCAATTTGCATGGGTAGATGAATAATATCTTAATAATCTTAGTTCTTACTAGTTAGTCATACTAATATTATAAATGCGAAAGTTTAGATGGATGGATGTTTGTTAGAGTTTTTGGCCTAAACGGTTGACGGATCTCGATAAAACTTGGTATAGATGTAGAGAATAGTCTGGAAGAACAAATAGGTTTCTTACCCACTTTTGTTTTTTTTTTAAATCGACGCAGACGGAGTCGGGGGCGAAAGCTAGTGAGTGAATATTTATATCATTCTGTCATTCAAAAAGAATTTTATTTTTTGAAGTGCTTAAGTGAAATTAAAAAGATAAGAACGAAGTGACATTTGAAAATTCCATTCCATCTCTGATGTCCAAATTAATGGAATTGTAAATTGAAATTTGAAATGCTATATTAATTCTAAAAAAGATGATAGTTTCAAGTTTCCATTATCCTGGTACAAAATAATATAAACAATATCTTTATTTATTAAGATAAAAAGTAGCCTATAATATGTCCGTCTATGTCACCTACCCTTAAGTGAAACTCCGGTCGAAATCGGCCCAGCCGTTTCGGAGATTACCGGGAACAAACGCGGCTATCGGACTGACGAACAGACGGACAGACAGACAGACAGATAGGCAGACAAAAATATTTTAAATGGGATTTTCGATATCAGCAACGCAAATACATCATCTTCCAGATCCCCGTTTGGAATTTTTCTTTTCATACATACAGATACTCCAATTATATTATACGTATAGATATAAATATAAATTGTTTAATTAAAATACCAATTCATCTGTGACTAATGTGCCTCAGTTAAAACAACAATTAACTATAAGCGTTCATGTCAGTTGTTTGCAATTTCTAGTGAATTGCACAAACTTGTCTTGGTCTTGCAAACTTCTGAAACACTAATTGGATATTCAATTTAAAATTATTCAAACATAAATTGTCTGAACAACACAATATGTTTAAAATTATTTATAATATCAGCTGAATGCATTTACACTGTTGTAAATTTCAATATTGAACGATCGACCTTAATTTTTACGTTAAGACATACATAATTTAAAAAAAGATATTTTAGCATTGATCAGATTATGGTAAATCTTCGTTTGAATATGAAAATGTTCTCAACCGATATTTGAGCTCAAAAAAGTGTAAAAAAATACACTCTCTATACTACACTGTCATTACCTGACTAAACGTCCCCACTGCACCTATTCTAAGGAAGTGCTTGAATGGTGAACTGAGTGAATGACGAAAAATGGAAAGGAATGAATGAATAACGGGTTGGTAGACTTTACACGAATCTTTGAATTTCTTCGCCGACATCAGTTACACTACGCTATATAACTAGATTTCGCTACGGAACTATTATTGGACACAGTTTGTATACCATCATGGAAAAATTATTAGATATATTGAAAATAAACAGAACCTTGTTATAACTGCTTACTTAGCGTAAAAATTGCGCAGTGACGTGAACAGATCCGATATAGCTCGAGTCATTTGCTACTAAAACGTAATTAGACGATTATACGTTGTTTTTGTTATGAACATTTTCATGTATATTTAACTACACTTTTGAGAATGGTTATTATTTAGTTATTGATAGAGATTGTTAAAGTTAAAAGTACACCTAAAGTCTTTTATTAAAGTCATTTTAGTTTTAATTAAATTATAATACATTTAGTAATAAGCGTAAATGTACTTCCAGCTTAAGTCCTACGTCAATGCCAAATTTCATTTAGATCCGTTTATAGCATATTTTTTTAATTATGCGCGATCAAAGTCGCTTATCTGTAATATACCTAATATTTATGCAGGTTTGAAGTTACACAGGTTTCTAGTCTTTAGGACAATTAGTACGCTGAACACGTTACTGGTGAAATTTGAGATTCAAACCGGCCATCCAAACTTGGTTAAATAATTATACGGGTTGACTTGAATGAACTATAGAGTTCGCAAATTGAGTCTTGTTCCGGCGACTCTATTGATAGTCTGCATCATTAATATCTGTCGCTGCAGTGCGACTCGTCATCATTTGTTTGATGTCAACACACTTCCGCTGGTTAAAGTATTATGCCAGTTACACACGAAGGAAACACATTAGTGTAGAGCAGTAGACAGAGCAGTAACATAGTCAACATTGTTCTGTCTGTAATTCATAAAAGTACTGCTCTGTCTACTGCTCTGCGTAACTGTGTTTCCCTCGTGTGAAACTTTCCCTTCTCCTCACCGAATCATTAACGTGAGGCAGTTGCCAATTTGAAGTCATTACCGGGAATTCAAAATAAATAAACATACTTGGAGAATTTTAAGGAATATTTCACTGTTAAAATACTTGACAATTAGCTGTCAATTTAAAAAGAAATTTAATTGTTTTAGTAGTTATGTTGAATTTTATAGCTTCATTGCAGAATAGCGTTGCTCTGTGTCACTCGAATTTCCGACTACCGACAACAATGCCCGTTGCGGACGAACATGTATGATTTAGTAATTATACGAAGTGAAGAACATAAAAATATTTACTAACTTTCGCCCGAGACTCCGTCCGCGTAGAATTAAACAAAAAAGTGAGTAGCTTATGTATTCTTCAGGACTGACAACTAGATATCTACCAAATTTCATCGAAATCCGTCCAGCAGTTTAGGCTACAAACACTAACAAACATCCATCCATTCAACTAAACTTTCGTATTTATAATACGAATACGAGCTAAAACAATTCAATCGTGGTAAGAAACCCGTACCTTACGAACATTACATCATGAAATTGTTTATTTTAATAATCAATGTCAACAATATTTTAGCACTTATCAAGAACAATAATTAGGGACATTAGCAGAGAGTAATTTCTAACGTTTCATTGATCATATGACCCACCAAATGGGATCGAAGGCTGTTAGATTGCGGACTGTGCGGGAAGCCGATCTGTCGATACGTGATTAACTTGTACTTCGTTACTCGCATCGACGAGATTCTTCATTTATTATAGAACTAGCGACCCGCTCCGGCTTCACTTGCGTAGCAAAGAATATATCTAGTCTAGTTTGATATCTCTTCTGTCATATCTGTATGACCGTCGCTATGTTTTAGTAAAAAAAGAGCGAAAAGGAATACGTGATTTTCATTTTATAGGCTTTAGAACGAACCGATATAGTAACTTTTAAGCGACGACGGATGAAATGGTTTAGTTTCATATTTCCTCGACTTATAATGTCGTGGTTCATCTCCTCGTATAAGCCGCAAGATATTAATTGGAATGGTTAATTAAACATTAATAAATATTATATTTTCAATTAAAATAATACAATGGTTAAGTGAACATATTAAATTTAGTTTATAGAATACCAAATAAAGCATAGTGCTTTACTTGGTATAAGACTAAGTTTCCAGATCTATTCAGCAGTTTAGGCTACAAACTCATATCTATGGATATTACGTACGAAAAATTTAGAGTTTGTAGCCTAAACTGCTGAACAAATCTCGACGAAATTTGGCATCGATGTAGAAGTCTGGAAGAATACTTAGAGTCTGTCCCACCAAAATGTTAACTGTCTGATAACAGTTCAACGTGTAAAATATGTGATGGAAATATCGGATTTTGTTACTTTATTTAACAGTGACGTCATTTTTAACCTATCTGAGCCTCTATCAGCCAGTGGTGGGCCATGTTGTTAGAATGCTCAGGCTCATGTCCCAACATGCCCCTTAGACTGGTAACTGGAACTTTCTGCCCCGCACAGCCGCGTTGTGGAACGGTCTGTCCTCGGCGGTATTTCCAAACCAATACGACTTAGGGTCCTTTAAGAAGCGAGCCTATCATTTCCTCAAAGGCCGGCAACGCATCTGTAGTTCCTCTGGTGTTGTGGATGTCCATGAGCGTCGTTGACCACCTTGGTGTACACGCCGCTCGTTTGCCCCCTTTTACTATAAAAAAAAAAAAAACTATTTTCAAAAATCTACGCTGCCAGCATCTCGGGCACGGGTTTAAACTACATAGTATTGAAGTAATCAATTAGAGATTTATATTCGCCATTTATATTTAGCAACGGCCGTACACAAAAATAGATAATGATATCGCCTTGGCTACTTTTCAACTCACATATTTTGTATTGTTGACTTAGATTTGTTATACATTACAAATGATTATTTATTCTATAGATATATCTTTTTTGCTATAAAGAAATCTGCTTATAACATGTTTAAGAATATTTGTAAATTCTCACAGACTGCCTGGTCTACCAACGCAACGCCCACGCGGTATTAGATATCTTGTGATTTCTCAAAGGAAAAGCATGAACGTAAATAACCTCACCTGTACGATACATACGGCCGAATACTGAAACGACATTTAAATTTGTAACAGCGTCTTAAACGATAAAGCCACGCTTAAACTCCGAATTCCTTACAAATTTGACGTCTCTCAGATTTTAAGTGACAATTAAGAAGTGAATTATATTAATATCAAATCAAATCAAATCATAACTAATCTCTTGAGACAATGAATTTAGTTTTAAAAAAGTGTTAGTTGTTGCTAACTTTTTTTTTTATCTTTAATCATTTTTTGTAAGATGGTCTTAAGGCGTTGGCTCCTTAAACACAGGTTACCCTAATTAAGGAGGCAAGGCGAATTACAAAAAAAAATCATAAAGAGACTCACAACAAAACATTTAATAAAACCCTAGTCCATATTACATTGAATGGATCAATCATATGCCTAATCTTATCAATTAATGGAAGCAAATGCTACGAATTTAGGGAAGTCCTGTCAAGTATCGGCAATGCAGACACAAAACAGTACGATACCAAGTTTCAATTCAGTCCAATTTATCGTGAAATGCACGGCCTTAGCAATGTAACAACATTCATTATCAGAGGCATGCGTGTCTATAAGAGTAAGTAATTAAATTCCATTCAAAGTGCATCAATAAATTTCTTAGTCTAAAATCGTCGATTTTGTGCCAAAATTTTAACGACAATTGAATAAAAGCCTTATCAATATTTAGCTAATCCATTTTCCTTATATAATCCTTTCTTACATAAATACTTTTGCTACTGAAAATTGACATTACTAATTTCAGCATAACTTTCCCGATGTTGCAACTACACTAAGGGCCTGTCCCACCACTGACTGATAGAGGTTCAGATAGCTTTAAAATGACATCACTGTCAGATAACGTAACATAATCTAATATTTCCATCTCAAATTTTACACGTTGGATTGTTATGAGACAATTTACAATCTGTTAGGACGGGCCCTAAATCTTTTCAACCACATGGCTATCGATATCATATAGAATCGTGGTCAACCACTACCTGAATCATATTAAGAATGATTGTCACAGATTAAACAATTAAATCAGTGGGTTTTCTCATATCATTTGCATTTTAAAATTATCTTTAATTTTAAGCGGTTAATTTTTAAAGCTTAAAGAAATTAGAAACCTTTTTGTTTACATATAAATGTACGTACCAGACAGCTGTAAGATGCTATCAGCGTTTATCAGTCAGTGTTTTCTTGTCGCCGCTATGGAACGCACGCGGAGTTTGCTGCGCGTCTCGTACGTGCCTCGCGATCGTTGTTACTAAACTTTTTACAACTATACGGTAAGACTTTTAATAAATTATACAAATAATGATTTATTTACTTGATTTTCAATTTTTTTTTTAACATTTGAGCTTTAAATAAAATTTTAAATTCAAAGAATTAAATTAAGTATTGATCTTACAAATATTATAAATGCGAAAGTTTAGATGGATGGATGTTTGTTAGAGTTTGTAGCCTAAACTGCTGAACGGATCTTGATAATTTTTGGGACAGATGTCGATGATAGTCTGGAAGAACACATAGGCTACTTACTTTTTTTTATTCCAAGTTGACGGAGACACGCGCGAAAGGAAGGTTATAAACAATTTATTTTTATTTTAAACTGCTAAATATAATAGTGTATTATGACTCATTTTTTAAAAATAATTTTATTTATTGTTTTCAATTGATTTTATAGACATTTACGATATATTTTTATTAAAATTAAGGCCTGAATTAATTAATTAATATTCAATTTCAATAACTTTTATGAAACAAACGTACGTTAATTTCTAAATAATTAGAACCAACATCTTAATTTAACTGATAAATGTTTTCTTTTTTCCAAATACATGTTTTAAATTAAGATTTTTCTTTTATCTGTGCAAGACCGAAAACGAATGTCGCTGTAATTAGACGTGCGTACGACTTGATTGACAAAATAAATTAGCAATCGTCAAACTTTGACCATTATTCTCAGGCTACCAATTCTTTTGTCTAGCTCCGGAGGGTTTTAATAAAGACGAAAGTTTTAGAAGTCCACCGTTCAATTATTTTTCGGTTCATTCATTGCGTCATTACGTTCTTGTATTTTACCCTAATGAACTTTCTTAAATATTTTCATATTAACACTGCAATTATTATAGTCTTATTAACCTTGTATAATAGTTGCACATTGTATCATTATCCTATTTAATTATTATGGTTGATGTATAAACTAGCTGTTCCCGTGCGGCTACATCCGCATGAAGTTATGAAAATTTTGTTTTATTGTTTACATTTGCCAAATTATTAATTACAAATGTCAAAATGACATGATGACAACCATGCTTCCTTGATGTTGGCAGCAACTTATGGTCTCTTTCCCACATTAGGGTATTTATCCAAAATATTTACCCCCTAAGTTTATTGGCGTGAAAATAAACCTAAAGCATGACATTAGTGTAGGGCTTTTTATTAAAAAAAATTATTCAAAAACATGCTGTAATTGCTGACATGTTAGGCAACAAAGAAGTGTGAGTTTACGCTTGATTATAATGGTAGAGATTTAAAAATCTTACTACTTTGTATAATAGGACATTTACTTGTAAATTATTCCGTAAAAACATAATTAATATTTTAACTCTCATACACAATTCTTGATTTTACTCAATGTAAAGTTAATTTACCTCGCAAATCCAATAAACCTGTTAACTCAATTAAAATCTTAATTTACGTAATCGATTCGAAATTTAAAAAAATGCACGGCAATTGCTACACATTCGAAATGTCACATAGTTTAATTGGTGGTGTTATACGCTTCAACATTGTCAGGTGTGTGGCAGGTACTCGAGTGGCATGTACACTCAATAACATTCGCAGTATACCACTTAGAAAATATTGCCTCACACCGTGCAATTATTTTAAATTCTTTCTGTAATAAACATTAAATAGTGTTAACAATGCACCAATTAAAATGAATATAGTTTTCCCACACTGTAAACTTAACTATTACATAGGTTTGCTTACATTTTAAAGAAGATTTGTATATTTGCATTTTGGTATGTCTTCGATTCATGCTACTGAGCCGATTTCAAAAATTCTCTCAACAAGAGAAAGGTAATTTTCTGTGAATAACATAGGCTGTTTTATTTATTGTTT
>NW_013525325.1:1500788-1502593 GCF_000836215.1 Papilio polytes | reverse complement strand
CAATTTTGTATAACGGATAACTGAAGAGACAACATGTGAAATAACAATACATTCATTTATTGCAAACTGTGTACAGAGTTACTAACAATTAGGTACTCCTTTAGGCGAGCAATATGATGCAAATACTGCAAAATAATTTGAGAACGTCTATTAACATTAATATAATACAGGTAAAGCTAAGTTTCAAAGCCGCCTTTTGTCCTTGACTAGATCATTCTTATTATCACAAAAAAAATCATTTGAACTATTTGTATGTAATAAACTAGCTGTTCCCGTGCGACTTCATCCGCATGAAATTATGAAAATTTTATTATATTGTTTACATTTGTCAAATTATCAATTACAAATGTCAAAATGACATGACATGATGACAAACCATGGCAACTTTACTTCCTTGATGTTGGCAACAACTTATGGTCTCTTTCCCACATTAGAGTTTTTGACCAAAATATTTATCCAGAAAGTATAATGGCGTGAAAATATATAGCTAAAGCGTGACGTAAGTGTAAGGCTTTTTATTAAAAAAAGTGTTATTCGAAAATATGCTGTGATTGCTGACATCCTAGGCAACAAAGAAGTTTGTCTTTACACTTTATTATAATAGTATTATGTAATAAATTACTCGTATAGCATTAAATACTGGCAATATCTGTGGCTTTTCTTATGTTCTTGGGCTTAAACTATATTATGTTTTATTCGATCGTAATTTTAGCTGCTTGTTTGCAATATTTCGGATGCATTATTTTATGTTTGTTAACCTCTTGATCACGATCCCACATGAAAAAGTGATGATGCAGTCGAAATTTAGCTTAATAGGTAGCTGTTTACTCTTCTTTTGAAGGCCCCCACGTTATATTTGGACGGAAATCCTGAGACCAGCAACTTGTTCCAGTCCCTTGCAGTACGCACAAAGAACGACGATTCAAACTTTTTCGTTCGAACTCACATAATGCGTGAATAAAAATTTCAAATATGAAACTATATGTGAAAAGAATTATTTATTTATTTTTCATTAAATATTGCATTAGAAGTAATATTGCATCATTGTTTAACGATTTCTTCATTAGAGGGGCGCTCTATTTGTACTTTGCCGCAGTCCTCCTCGGATGGTTCTCATTCTAACTAAAGAAAAATATTAATAAATGAATATAGAACATTTTCCGCTATGAAATTAATATTTTCCAGAGAAAAATATGTAAGCAATATGAACCTAAAATTAGAACAAAAAAAAATGTTTAAACCTACTTTAAGATGATAGATTTGATTGTTTATTTGCATTGAAAAGGCTGCTTAACTACTGAAATGATTTCAAAAATCACTGCTCAGAAGTTATATTATCATTGAGCTATGCTTATTACTATTTTATTGTAATTCCGCCCGGATGAAGTCGTGGGCAACTGCTAGTCTTAATAAACTCGTTTTGCTTCAGGAAGCTTTTCAAAGAAAATATCCTAACAAAAGTTTTTCCAATGATAATAAAAATATAGGTATAGAAACTTCTTAACAGTTGAGAACTTAATTTATATTATACAATCATCATAATTAAAGTTCTAAACCAAACTAATATTCTAGATTATAAGAATATAATAGTTTTTCATATGGGAGAGTATTTAAAAATTTAACACATATGTAATTTAAAATCCGTACATCTCTTTTTATGGTTTGAGAATCTTAATGAGGAAATAAAAGCACCTCGAATATAATTTGGCTATTTATTTTAGAAGCCTTGAAATAAAAAGTGGACTCACATAAAAAAGACGAAACATTCGATAAATACGAGTACATAATTATAACCTTATTATGCT